>NC_132883.1:7916914-8061914 GCF_030463535.1 Salminus brasiliensis
AACGCTGGCTGGTTGGCTGGTTGAAGGTGGCTGACAGATGCAAGGCATTGTATGCTACAAATCTGTAAGACCTTAGGTACCCCCAGTACCCCCAAATGTTCCACTAATCATTAGCTAGCTGCCTTCCTGTCTGATGTCTGACCCAGTTGAGTGAATCCCCTCTTACCTACAGGCTGAATATGCAGTGAAGTTAGAGGAGAAGGCCCAGAGGTGATGCTGTAATGGGCAAATCTTTACAGGAAGGTTATTGATCCCTTTTTTCCTCCTTAGTTTGGTTTGTTTACGCTGTATAAGCACAGTTTCTGTGAAAGTAGAATAAACCCATGGCTGGTTGGGTTGTCAGCACTGCCAGTGAGGGCCCACTGAGGCCCTATAGCCAGGACCATAGCCTCCTATTGAAAGACACTTGTGATGAAGCTGTAATATGAGCCAGTCCTAATGATTACAGGACTCTGCTTGGTTAGGAAAGTCCTATTCCTTTTGCTTTCAGATGCTGGCATTGACCTTGTGAGTGTGAGACGAGTGATTCGCAACCCTGGTCCTGGAGGACCACCTGCCCTGCACATGTTGGTGTTTATCTTGCTCCCAACAAATCCGTCCCAGCTGAACAGCTCATTAACTAACCCTCTTTGAGTTGATGGTAGTGTGTTAGAGAAGGAGACCATTAAAATGTGCGGGGCAGGGGGTCTCCTGCGGGACCAGGACTGGAAACCACTGTATTTGACGATGGTACTTAAGCTATTTAAACACTTGCCTACAGTGTGAGTGTGTGTGAGGGGGGTTGGGACAGATTAGGATTGTTAAGGGATCCAATCTCATTTGTTTATTTCTGCATTTGTCCTAATGCCAATACCCATCCATATGCTATCTCTATCTCGTGAATCGATTCTGTTGGTCCCTTATTAAGACCACGCCAGTCCTGATGGGTGGTGTTTAGGAAGCTGTCACACAGAAGTCAGTATTTGTTTTTATCATCCCTGGTCATTGAACTGCTAACCTGCTAAAAGCACCCTGATTCACAGGGACATTTTAAAGACAGTAGCAGTCCTATTATTAGCTGCATCAGCTAGTTTGGCTGATATTTTCGTCTGGCTTGCCACACCGAAGCTGAAGAGAATCACAAATGCTGAAATCATTGGTTGCTATTTTTTCTTTGGGAAGTTAAAGACAGACATTGCTGCGTAATTCAAGCGTTGAGATGTGCATGTAGTTGTTTAGAGAGGTAGATTTAAGGCTGAAACTTTCTCGCCTATCGTAAAGCAGTGTCTCCGATTAGACCGTGTATTCAAGACCATTTTTCATTAGCTTTCCGTGAGGGAGCTTTTCCAAGGTTCACCACGTTCACCACCCTTGTAAGACGTTCCGACTAGAATGGCATGTTTCACATCAAACCACTCTGAATGACTGGGTTTACCTCTGGTAATTGTTTTCCCCTCTAGGGCACACATTTGGATGTTGTATGAGTCAGCAAACTGTGGTTGAAAATGAAAAACTGAAGTCTAAACTTGTTCAGCTGGTTCAAATTTATGTTTCTGGACAGGACCTAACTATTGAGGAAGCCTTTCGAAAAAAACAACAACAACACAGGGTCAGCCAATGAGCGGAACCAAATCTAGCCGAGTCTGTGAAAGTGTGCAAATGAGAAGTCGCAGGCTGTTTTAGAAAGCAACGTGGAGTACTTCCTCTGTTTCGGTGGAAGGCGCAGAATGCAGTTCCTCCTTCATTTACCATTAGCTTTCATCAGTCGAGCACATCCCTCAGGAAGTGGGCTTTGGTGGGTCATTTCACCTGTGAAGAGAAGAATAATGATCTTATCAGTTTGACTGATCAGCAAGATAGGACCTAAAACTTCCCACCTGTTCCAGCAGCCTCATTCGCCACAGTTCGGCATACGTTTGCAGTAGCTCTACCAGGATATGACCTGGTGGGGCTCAGAACAATAGCAACTTCCACTTCTCTGTTGAAAAGTGTTACATTTAGGAGTCTGGACCAGTTCTTATTGTGGTGTTCCTAACCTAGCACTGAGAGAACGGGCCGAGCATTCAAGAGGGCATGGGGTCTATTTCGGAGGCTTTCTGCTGCTGGTGTGGCCTGGAGCACAGTGCTGAATACTAGTGTAACAGGGGCTGCCCCTGCAGTAGTGAAATGAATGGTACTTGGGGCAAAAGACATTTGCTAAATGGTGAAACATGAACACAGTCTGGTGAAACCCTCAGTATGCATATGCAAAGTGATTCTTCAGAGTAAAGGTGATGATAAATACCATGTTCGTCGACTTCTGTTTTCTAGTAAAGAAGTTATTTTAGTTTAAAGAACCAATTGAATGCTTAAATGATTTATTTGGAGTTTAGAAAATGTATTTTTACTATTAGTTTATTATTATCATTATTATTATTAACAATAATACATTTGTTTATTACTGCAACATTATAATGTATGATAACTTATGGTATAATAAATATAATAAATTTCAGCCAAGCCAAATTAGGGTTTATTTGAAGTAGTTTAAGCTAAATGATGTATACATAGTAAATATGTGACTATTGGAAAGATGAGGTGAAAAATACTCACCTGTTGTTTATCAAGCCTAATTACAACCCTGTTACTTTACTTTTCTTGTGGACCAAAAAAATAAGCTCTGCATGTATTGGTTGGTTTATGCGACCAGCGAAATTTTCCAGAACCTGCATATTATAACGTATGTAGTTTTAACACTGTACTTATTCCAGAGTCTTACTGGACAGTGTTGCTGTCTTGTTGGTAGCAAGCTGAGAATATTGTAGCCAGTTGGCTTTTAGGCTCGCCCACACTAACTTTCCCAGGTTTGGCTTTCTTGTGTCTTACCGTTAAAAAAACAATAAGCTGGTGCTTTCCCTTTTGATGTGTGTAGCTCAAGTTTGGTAGTCATCTGTGGCAGTCCAGTTTGTTTTTGAGGGAGCAGCTGTTGAAACGAAGAGATGGTAAAAGGTAGCGTTTACCTGAGCATGTAGCCTAGCATGGATCCTTGTTTAGTTCCCTGGCTTTTGCTTCGGCGTGTGCCAGATTTTTAACCATAACACTAGTGTTGCACCGATACTGATACCGTACCGGAATCGGCGCTGGTACTTGCACTTGCACACAGTATCTGTATCTGCAATAGAGAGCACCAATACCATGAAGCTTACTGGCGGCCTACTGTTTTTGATTGCATAGTTTATAAAAACCAAATGTTTAATGTTTAAACAACCAGTAAATAAAACCAGTTATAAACAGTTATTACCATTAAACAGACATTTAATGAACCTTTTACATTTACAGCACTTTTTGTTTTGTTTCCATGTGATGTTTCTTTGGTTCTGAAACCAAAAGTTGAGTTTCAGCAGCTTGTTTAAAGGAAACAACAACTCTGCTGAAGTTTTTGAGTTTTGCCAGCCTTGACAAAGACTTTTGCTTTGACAAAGACTGGGCTGGATGTGTGTAAATTTTGGGGGTGAAAATATAATGAGCCAGGACTGTGTTGGAACAGGCCTGATTTCTAGCTCCGACTTGGTTAGGCTGGATTTCTTTTAAATAAAAACTCCATGTGTTTAAATAAGTCAAGGAACATTTAGTTTGACATTAGAGATCCTAGAAGATCCTTTAAAATGATTCTAGAAAGCACTTAAATGGGTTTCCTATTTGTTTGTCATAAATATTGGTACTATTTACCCTTATAAACCTTAAAAGGTACATCAATTTAACATAAATGTATTAAAACATTTTTAAGAGCTTTCATATCCATTTAACCTCAGTATTAATCCACTGTTACTTCATTTCACATCACAAACTTTCTGTTCTAATTTTGTAATATTACACAGGATACCTGAAGGCGTACTTGTATGTGGGCTGGCCCAAGTTTAACACGCTTACTTTGAGGTGCTACATGTGGGCTCTGACGTGAAACTCCACAGAAAACCCACGTTAACCACAAACGCTGTGTTGAGGAAATTTCCCCTAAATGGTTTTGTTCACCATACAGTAGTGGCATCGTCAGAATTCCAGTGTGGCGGGTTTCAGCTCAAGTGTTCGAGCGGTCCCACTGTGACCAATTCTGTTCACAGTCGAAGAGGATTTAACTATACACAAAGGCCTTGCTCCCTTCCTTCTTCCCTCGTGTGCTTTCCCGGCGAGCACAAAAGGCTGAAATCTCACACTGCTGTTAAGCGCAAAGCGGCTCCCTGTATTTACATGCTGGGAGGAGTTATGAGACACAGCCTACAGCCCTTTGCATGCTTCAGTTTGATTTAAAGTTGGTTAATAGAATGGGGAGTTAGGCCTGTATTAAACATGCTGCAGCAGGCGCTGAGGGAGGGGATGTAGCTTTTAAAAGGCTGTATATACTTGTTCTGCTTTAGATTTAAGTCAAAGGGTAGAGTGGCTACTCTCGTCCACTTCTTCTTTTTCTTCTATTGCATTACTGCTCAGTGTCACAAGTACAGAGGCAGAAAAGACTCAAATGTAATGCTGTTATTAATTTATTACACATATTACGTATGAATGAACTAGGAGTGAAACCATACAGTATATAAGCCTACTTAACACTGATAATACTGCATGCAAGAATATATACAGACCTGTGCAATGGTGAGGACAGATATTTCCTCTAAGACTAGTATTTCCTATCCTTTCATAAATTATTGGTTATCATAAAATCCTTTGCTGAGCCTCTCTCTCTCTTCTCCCGTTCTCATTTCTTCATTCTCTGACTTTCTCCCTCCCCCTTCTCCTTTTTTCCTTCCAGACTCCCAACGCTCTCACTTGTCATCCTTCACAATGAGGCTGATAGACAAATTTCATTCCCCCAAGACCAAGAGGACGCCTTCAAAGAAAACATCTAAGCCTCAGACGGAGCGAAGTGTCAAGAATCCTGAGCAGCATGTAACTAAGGTACCTTTGGTAAATGCAGTGCATATTTAGTGATCACTGATTTCATTATTAATGCTTAAACTGAAATCCTCTCTCTTTTTTCAAAGGTTCAGAATAACAATCGACTGGACGATCAGGAGAAAGATGTGGTCAGTGCCTTGCGTTACTTCAAGACAATAATTGACAAGATGGCGGTGGACAGAAAAGTCCTGGAGATGCTTCCTGGCTCGGCCAGTAAAGTACTGGAGGCTATCTTACCTTTGGCACATCTTGACCCCAAGGTTCAGAACAGGTAAATGCCTTTGTATACCCCACATTCCCAACATAATAACAGCAGCTACATTTTACCAACCATAATTCATTCTTCTTCTGAGAGGTTAGGTCCTCGGTACTAATAGAGATCCAGGTGTACACCATGTGTTTAGGCTGAAGGCTGTAGGTTTGCAGCTCAGGCCTGTACAGTGCTGATATTGTAGGAGACAGCAGGGGGTGAATGAACTCTCTAACTAATCAAACTGTTTAACACCACTCGTAGTTACAAATGCTTTTTAAACTAAAGCCAATTGCTATTACAGTATTTATCAAAACGATCGCTGTACTCATACTTTTTTTAAGTGGGTACATATAATTTATCCCTACAGTAAAGATATCAACGTATAACCCCAGAGTCTTTCTTTGTCCAGTTCGTCTGTGTCCTCCTGCCTCAGCCGAGTTTATAAGAGTTTGGGGAACCTCATTCGTTGGTCCGATCAGGTGATGCTGGAGGGAATAAATCTAGAAGAGAAGGAGACCATTGGGACAGTCACTACCATCATCAAAGCAGTGCTGGATAGTGTGAAGGTAAAGCTCTTCTGAGTATTAATCAAGGTACATCTGTTCTTAGGCTGCGAGCTCGTACAGATGTTATAGACTCATGGTTCTGCTTGTGGTCTCCTGCAGGAATTGGTGAAGCTGGTCGAGGAGAAACAGGAGCACCCCTCCCCGACCTCGCCCAACGCCAAACCTGTGCCGTCAATCATCAGCTCAGACAGGTAGAGAGCACTGGGGGTCATGGATATGCTTTCCACCCACAAATTAAGCCTGCTTTTCTGAGCCACACCGCAACTGAAGTTTCTTTACTAAAAATATATATTTTTTGTTACTGCCTAAAATTTAATTCAAATTCCAAATTAATTATATTTTTAAATTATTTGTATGATAATTATCATTAGTATAATGCAAACATTAATTGGACTAATTTGGTTTTAGACATAATCTCTTAAAGTTCAGCGAACGCTGTTGCTTTGTCATTGTGTAATTTTATACAGATTATACGTACACTAAATGTCCAAATGTTTGTGGACACCCCTTTTACTGAATGCATTCAGCTGCTTTAAGTTGCACAGATGTGCAAATGTGCACACACACACACACACATAGAGCTTGTCTAGTCGCTGTAGAGAAATATTGCCTAGAGAATAGAACTCTTTGGGGCAGATACAAATGAACCTATTGACGCCATGCCTAATGCCAGGTGTGCTCTAGAGGGGTATAAAGCCCCCTGCCATTGAGCTGTAGAGTAGTGGAACTGTTACTCTCTGTAATGACGATGCTGCATCCAGAGCGTTTGGGAGGAGTTCCAACATTCTGACCTCCTTAACGCTCATAATGCAACTAGATCAATGCAATGCTCTAAATTCTAGTAGAAAGCCTTCCCTGGACTCCCAACAAAAGCAGAACAGACTCTTTCAGAAGGAATGAGCAGGTGTCCCAATACTTTTGCCCATATAATGTAAGTACATATACAGACATAAGTCTTTATTGCAGTTCCACCACAATAAGCATTTAAATTAAATGCCTAGAGAACTGCACAGTGTTATGTAGTGCGCCCAAGTGATGGAAGGCACATGCTTCATAAATTCTTAATATTGTGCTAACTTGATTATGATAATTGCAGTGTCCCAGAGCCTCCTGTTATAGAGGCGGAGGATGAGAGCTTGACAAACTCCTCTGCCTTGAGCCATTCCACCGAGGTCCTGACGGACGTGCCCTCCACTGAGGAGGTGGCTCCTCCCAAACCTCCGCTGCCCGGACTCAAAGTGCCCGAGCATTGGTAAGAGAGCTGCTTTTGAATCAGAACTCTACAGCCTTTTCCACATACTAAACCTTGCTACCTCTCACCCCCTTTGCTCATGAGAATCAAGCCAACTGCTGAGGCCTTCGTTTCCATAATTGTTCTGGTTACGTGGCCAGACCATGTTTGTGAATGGTGTTTCTGCGTTAATAATGCAGTGATGACCCCTCAAAGGAGTACTTGGCCATTACTTGTCCTGTCTATGGTGCACCATTACCTACCATGGGCTAGTTATTTCAATTCGGTTCCTGTTACTCTGAACAAGGAACAGAAACCTGTAGATTCAGAACACATTAAGAGAAACCATTGGGCAGTCACTGAATTTCAGTAGTATTTTGTAGAACACTTTCAGTGGTACTTCAAGGAATTTGTAGTACTATATTACCATTATCGTGGGCGGAGTTTTTAGAGGCTGTTACTTGACCACATGTTGATTGTGGAAAGCATTGGGGAGAGCAAAATGACATGTAACTGCCAAAATAATTAGATGGATAAATGGATATACAGATCTATACACATCTTAGGACATTATCATTCCTCTTTGTCCAGTGCATTGTGTATTAGACTGTTATGTAGCCACATTTTCCATCATATATTCATCATATGGTCATGAAATTCAGCAAGTGCCCAATTGCTTCAATGGTTATTTGAATGATTTTCAAATATGTTTCTTTCTGAATGTAGAGAAACACATTAAAATTATTGTCTGAGGTAATATTTTGTACTATGCAGATTTGATGGCTAGACACTTGGACAGAAAGTGTAGGGGGATTCTTTTAAGGGGTTAACACATACTTTATCAGATTTAGGGCTGTATGATATTGAGAATATTAAAAAAAATGACATTGGGCAGATCTAATCTGCTGCTTGTAGGCACACTGTATGTTCAAGTGTTTGTGGACACCCCTTCTTACGATTGCACTCAGCTACTATTAGGTTGCACCCATTGCTGACACAGATGTGTCAGAGAACTAGAGAGCAAATGTGCATGAACAATGAAGATTGGCACCAAGCCTAATGCCAGGCATGGGCAAAGTATAGGTATGGGTATAGTATAGGTACAGTAATAGGCCTTACTTACAGGACACTAGAAGCAATTGTTTCAAGAAAAGCTGGATAGAAACATTGAATTAGCAGGTGTCCCAGTATGTTTGTCCTTATAGAAAGTGAGAACTGTGCAAGTTGTAGTTTTGCAGAGGGGGTGGGGTGGGGTGGGGTGGGGGGGTGGTGGCAGTTACTATTGTGCGTGCCTATGTTGTGATGCCGATGCTGAAACGCTATATTGTGCATCTTAAATCTGAATCATACTGAATTAAAAATCTACCTGAAAGTCAATTTGAATTAAAAACATTTTGTGTCATTGGTCATATTTAGCATGATTACTCATATCATATAAACGTTTTTGACTTTTTCATCTGTGACTTCAGCTGCCTCTGAAGCAGATTTTTTTTATTACATCACCACGCACCAGTGGATGGGGAAATAAATAACTAATCGTCTTTAAGAGTATTTAAGGCTTAAGTGAAATGAATGAGCTCAGAGACAAGAACCTCAAGACCTTTTAATATATTCATTCAGTTCATATTCAGTTATTTAACAAAAAGTGTATTATTCAGTTATTAGTATGAATTAAAGCCTCTTTAAAACTCTTCCTCAGTTCAGTGGATGCATGCAGAGAGTTTGTTGCTTTCGGTGGACGTTGTTTGAGTGAGCATTGCCCCGCCGGGCCGGGCACAGCTTCTGTTACCATATCTGAGCTGCATGGTTTCCAGATGGTTACATGTGCTCTCACTGTTTGAATTTGATTGTTTACAAGAAGCCTAAAAGGGAAGGTGTGAAAGAGGCTGTTATAAATAGTGTGCTTCTTGAGAACTCGGGTCTTTGTCTAGGGTGCAGCACAGCCAGAGCTAGCTATGCAGACTTCACTTCCTCTGGCAAACTGATGTTGTCTCTCAGGCCTTTTTCTAAGAAGTGATTCTGCCAGGCTGATTGCGTTTTCATGCAGAAAAGAGGGGAGGGGGGTGGAGAAAGACAGAGGAAGTGACTGATGCTATGTCTGGACACAAGAGCATCAAGTAGACCTGATGTGAAATGTGCTTAGGATGGTGATTTAGCCTACTTTTAAAATTGGTTGTAAGTGTTCTTCAGTCAGGGCCCGGGTTGAGGCCTGTGTTATTCATTGGTCAGGAATGGAAGTTTAAACAGAGAGCCTGGTCGGTGTTCTGGCATCTGTAAGTAAGAGCTTGTCAGATGTTTGATTACTGAGGTGTACGAACAGCTCACTCTACCTGAAACTGTTTGTTTGCTTATTGCCATGACAGCATGAAATTTCCTGCTTTTTGTTTTACTGGATGTCTCAAAATACACCATATGGTGGGTCCTGTTTCATTTTCAGACCTTGGAAGTACATGAGCAGTTGGATGTAGTGCCACTACAGCTTTTTCAGCACCCGTTAGTGCCAGACAGACAGGTTTTTTTTTAATTCTCTATTTCATTTCTAGCTTTTCGGAGAGAAGTGCTTTTTAGGCATTTTTAGTGAGCACTGAATGGATAGTATGAGATAATTTGAGAGTCTGTGTGCAGTACCTTCATTGCCTTTTGCATACTAGTGGCACCTTTTGCTCCCTTGTGGTCGCTGTGGTCTCACTGTGTGTCAGCTGGGCTGGGTGAGCGAGCGTTATGGGTCTTCTCAGCGTGTCAGCAGCACCTCCCCATTTACAGGAGGGGCGGCGGGGGTGGGGGCTGTTTCTTTCCGGCACTTCATAGAACTCACAGCCACGGTTCATTTTCATAATTAACGCAGCTGCGTTTTAAGGCTATTGCCAGTACTTAAGAAATGCTGTGCAACCTAAAGAGATTCATACTAAGCTTCTACGAAAGGCTGGGAATGTGTAAGATTCCTAAACCATTTTTATTATTTTCTTCTTTTTCCAGATCACTGTCACTGTCACTCATTTTTTAGCTTTTAATAGAAGTCAATGTAGAAAGAGCAGTTTAGCCCCACCCATTCACCCTGAAGTTTCAGCACAGACTGCTTTTTGAATAGAGAATGAAGAGACAATACAGGGAAGCCAGTCAGGTCATTTACATATCAGTCTTAAAGGTACATTGACAAATAACAGCCACTTTACTACTAATAGGTAAAGAGAGGTTGGAAATGGTTTAAAAAATATTTGGTACATAAAACCACACACATCAAAATAAGTGGACACAAGTAAAAGGTAAATTACGAGCTATTTAAGCTGATATCACTTTTATTAATGTTGTTATTGGAACAATTTCTGTCTATTAAACTGAATGACTGTTGGACTGTTTACTTTAGTGATTATTAAAAAGTAATGTTTGTCCTAACAAACAAATGAGTTTGGATAACCGTTGTTGCATACATACAGAATCAGGTTTTATGTTGTTTGGCCTTACACTGGAATAGCTTCTTCATTCCATGTGTTTTAAACTGAAGCTGCATTTGATCCAGACATCAGTGTGGAAGTCATTACCACTGGAATGGAGACTATGAAAGTTATGATAGACTGAGTCCTGGATCGAATGTATTTTAATTATTTCAAGTCATCCCATTGACTTTCAATTTGCAGACATATATATTTGTCCTCTTCATTAATATTTAATGTATTCTGATGACTGGGAGCCTAGTTCCTGACAGCTGTGTGTTTCTTCTTATGTACCAGTGAACTGTAAAGGCATGCTTGAAGTAGAAAGGAAATGTGATTAAACTTCTTATTTCCCTCTTCAGTCCCCCAGCTCTTCCTCCTAAGAAGCGCCAGTCAGCCCCGTCTCCTACACGAGTCGCAGTTGTTGCACCAATGAGCCGCACCACGAGCGGATCTAGTCTTCCGATTGGCATTTGCAGACAGGTGACCATCAGTATGACTTCTCTACATCAAAATACAAGAAAGCATAGCCATGAAAAAGTGCTGACTAATCGTGTCATCTAGAACCGTGATTAACTTGTAACACCATATAATTGTATTAATAATGCTCTTTATGTCTATATCCTAAGAACTATGATGCAGATGCCTTACAGAGGCGTTTCTCTGGCGGCAGTCATTCATATGGAGGCGAGTCCCCACGGGTGTCTCCCTGTGGCAGCATGGGCAAGCTGAGCAAGTCGGACGAGCAGTTGTCTTCGCTGGAGCAGGACAGCGGACAGTGCTCTCGCAACACTAGCTGTGAGACACTAGGTAAGACATGAAGTCATTTGCTGTTGGGATTGGCCAAATATCCAGTTCACAAAATGTCTGGATTACCAATCTCAAACCCTGTTGAATTATTAAGTAATTTCATAGATTACACTGAATTACAGACTATGAAAATAGGCAACGTACCTTTTTTGTAGTTTTTGTTGTTAAACATCTCCACTGCAGTTTGGGACAAGGTTGTGATTTGCACATGCAGTTTGCACAGTATTCATTGATGAGACATTACCATTCATTAGCTATAAAAGCTAACAAAGCAAACCACGGCCAACAAATTGTCTTTGATTTTTATTTTTTGGCCTTTCATTGTAGGAGTATCTTGGATCGGTCTACTTTGTGTATATTCATTATCCTTCTGTCTGTTTTTTTTTTCATTCAGATACGGCAGAGAGCTACGATCCCGACTATGACTTCCTTAGTCAGGACTTATCCAATGTGGATCAGATCCCACTACCCGCAGGGGGTTGTCTTAGCCCCCTGCCTGAATCCCATCGGGAGTCGTCCTCCAGTCCCAGCCCGTTGTCATACGGCTCTCCTTCTCTCCTTCCACTTGTTCCCCCTAATCAGTCTCACATCATTGCACCCCCTGCTCTGCCTGAAAAAAAGCGACGTAGCGGCAACCCTCCAACGCCTTTCGACGGCCTGGCATCTCGTGCTCACTTCGAGCGACTCCACTCCCAGTACGACAACGTCCCTGATGATGAAATGCAGGTGCCGCCCTTCCCCTTGTTCATGCCTGCTGCCACAGTATCCCCCTGTGCTCCTACAGGGTTTGGGGCAGACTTTATCTCATCTGAGAACGATCACATCCCCCTGAGTCCCCCGCCTCTGCCTGAGAAGAAAAGCAGACACAGTGAGTATGGTCTAAAAAGAGGAGTAACTACAGAAGATATGGTTAAAAAAAAGGTATTTGAGTACTTATAGCACCTCCTCATGGAGAATCTCTTCAAGTCAGCTACATGAGTTGCATTGTGGCTAAGAACAGTCTAGGTAGCTTGTTGGCTTACTTATTAGCATAGTGGTCTTGGGTAAAAAACATATTTAATTTTTAAAAAATATTTTAATTATCAAATGTATTTTAATAAGTACAATACTGTGCAGATACGTTTAGACTTTTTTTTACTTGTATAAACTCCAGACCCCATTAGAACAGATGCAGGTATATGTGAATACAATGAGGTTTTTCTTTTTGACTATGGGCTCCCCCTACAGTTGAGGAGTGTTTTTTTTTTCACCACTTTCGCCTGTACAAAACTTCCTCTTATGGAACTTATGGAAACTATACATGTGTATTTGTTGTCAGGCTGAGAGATACAGAGCTGGTATTGAAAGTGAAAGAAGCATGTTGGCTGAAGGTGTCAGAGTAATATTACAGGATTGTACACACATGACTCAGGTTAAGCAGTTCTGGTGAAAGGTCTTGTGCAGTTTCACCAAAGTTGCATAGTTCAGAAGCAGCGTTCCAGCCCAGAGTGGCAGTGACCGAGACACCCTTCTCCCTGCTACATTCAGTGGAGCAGCAATATTTATTTGAGGGTAAAAGTGTTATGTGATATTGCTTTATGCCAGTTAGAACTTTTGTCATGAAAAGTGAACAATCTTGATTCCCGAGCGAACTTGAATCATGGCTTTCAGTACAAATGTTGAAATTCTTGTGTAATATTTGCCACAGATGATGCAATACATAAGCCTGTTTTTCCAATTCTCTCCTTTTTCTTAAGCCCCTCAGTTGGGGACAGGGGTTGGGAAATGATGATGTCAGCGCAAGTGTGAGGTCATCGGGAATAATGCCTTTGTTGGTGTCTCTGCTTGAATACATCAGAGGCGTAACCCAGGACACACAGGAAATGAGATCGCACTGAATAGGCCTCAGAGCAGACGTCAGTTGGGGTAGGGTGGTGGGGCGGGTAGGTGATGTAATAACCTGCACATCGGCTGTGTGCTGCATAATGGGGAAGTTTACAGGGAGCTCATGTGGAGCACTGCTTGTGTTTAGCTCCACTTGTGACACTTCTGGTATATGTTTTATAAATGATGCCCTGTGGTCATTTTCGAACGCTGAGAGTCTCTCTAAGAACTACAAGACGAAGTGCTGTGATAATTAGGCCAGAACAGTGGAAGTGGATGGACCGTTGGTTTTTCTCCTTCTCTTTGAAGCTGCTGTTTGGAGGATTGGAGATTTTCCTGCAGCAGCAGTGTGTTACTGTGCTGTTGCATTATTCAGCAGTCGAGGCCCACTTCTTTTTCAGTGTCTGTGTGTTTATATATATATATATATATAAGCCTATATATAAACCTATCTGCCTAATATGCTGATGGTCATTTGCGTGCCACCAAAACAGCTTGCTCTACAAGACGTATGAAGGTGTCCTGTGGTATCTTGCACAAAGACATTACAACAGATCTGCTGTAGATCCTTAGACTCCTCAGACCAAGCGACCTTCTTTCATTGCCATCAGGTTCAGTCCAGATTCTTGTGTGCCCATTGTAGATACTTTTGATAGTGGACAGGTGTTAGCATGGGCACTTTTTTGTTCCCCTCCTGTATAGTGTAAATTATTTATCTACGTTTTTGTAACTGAGTGTCTTGCTATCCCTTTCTGCTGTGAGAATTTCCCCACTGTGGGACTAGTAAAGGATTATCTTATCTTATCTTATCTTAACCATCATTAAACACAAAACCATTTTGTTGATTCCACCCAGATGAAATAGCCTTCATTGCCATACCACTTTGAGCTTTGGTTTTTTGATTTGTCCCTCAGACATCTGTCAGTAGTTAATTGCCACAGCTGACCAGCTAAATATTGCCGTTTTGGACATGCTCTGACCCTATCATCTGGCCATAGCAGTTTGGACCTTGTCAAAGTTGCTAACATTCATCCCAGATCCTGACATGTCCTCGTTAGGATAATCAATGTCCTTCGCTTCATCTCTGAGCGGTTTTGTTCTTTTGGCTCATCGATTTGTGCATAGAAGACTAGATTATCGACTACAAAGGCATTTCAATGGTAAATCACCATTGACCTTACAGTTTAGACTTAGACTTGGTTTAATCCACTATCTTGGTATGGGGGAGTAAGGAAAAGTGCTGTGTGTTTGTGGAGACAGCAGAGTGTATCTGTAAGTGACATTGTGACCGTGAATATGTGGTGAGTTTCATTAACACTTTCTCTCTCCTCTCCCGCAGTTCTGAAGTACATGCAGTTCATGGAGGACTACTCGGAGCCACAGCCATCCGTCTTCTATCAGACGCCACAGAGCGAGAGCATCTACGAACAGCGCAACAAACACTTACAGGAAGTGTACGGCTTTAACGACTCGTTCAGCAGCAGCGACTCTGTGCACGAGCCGCTCCCTCCCCCTGCACTCCCACCCAAACAGAGACAGCTGGTAAGCTTTAGTGCTGAGATGCTTTCTCCACTCCCACACATACATACACACACACACTCACTCTCACTTTTGTGTATTGGCTCTTTTTATGCCTTGCAAACATACTAGGGGTGTAAAAATGCATCAACACATTTTGATGCATCTGTCTCACTATGACAATTCAGCAGCATCTGTTTGAGTTTTATGATCATAATAAATATGAAGATCTCCAATAAAGCAAATAATTGAGGTTTTCCTAACCATAAACAACAACAATGATCTTAGTCAAACAAAAGCAGTGGTGGCTCAGCGGTTAGAGCGCCGGGATATCGATAACAGGGTTGTGGGTTCGATTCCCGGGCTCGGCAAGCTGCCACTGTTG
The DNA here is from genome assembly GCF_030463535.1 of Salminus brasiliensis. Lineage (NCBI taxonomy): Eukaryota > Metazoa > Chordata > Actinopteri > Characiformes > Bryconidae > Salminus > Salminus brasiliensis. The sequence continues at coordinate 7,931,877 of NC_132883.1, forward strand.
GGCCCTTGAGCAAGGCCCTTTACCCTCTCTGCTCCCCGGGCGCTGGAGTTGGCTGCCCACCGCTCTGGGTGTGTGTGTGTACTCACTGCCCCTAACACATGTGTGTGTGTGAGTGTGTGTTCACTACCAGATGGGTTAAATGCGGAGGACACATTTCGCTGTACAGTGCACACTGTACAGTGACAAATACGTGCACCTTGCACCTTAAAAGCACTGTGCACTTTATTTAAAAAAAATACTGCTAAATTGTACCAAAAGAATAAAGCATTGTATTTATATCGAATCATGTATTATTGACCAATATACTGATTTCTCTGCTATGCCTGTTAAACAGGTGTGTTTTAGATGTGAACATTATGGAGGTATGTCACAAATTTGTGCAAGCCGCACTACATTCAAACAGTGCTAAGGTTTAAACTCACTAAGGTTAACCCATGACTGTTCAGATATGGCCCTGGATATTGACCACCCTGCAGAGTTTAGCACCAACCCTAATCTAACACAGCTAATCCAGGCCTTTAAATGCATCTAAATATTCCATCTACCATCCAGGATGGTAGATTTCCAGGACCAGGATTATGCACACTTGGATTAGCCTGTTTGAATGAATGAATCAGGCCTGTTTCAGTCACGCTTCAAGCGAAAATGAAAACATGATCATCCCTTAATCACCTCCCACTGTGTAGTCTCTTGGGGGAAAGCCTTTAGTCTAACATGGTCACCATCCCACTTTCTGTGCTTCTGTGTCTTCTCACACTGCCTGAATTTAGCACAATCCTTCCGGCCCAGAGAAGCCTACACACAGTGGTTTGTCAGTATATTGTTTATGGTTATTAATTGTTATTTTTAACACAAAGAAATGATACTGCTGTTAAATATAGATGTTTTAAAAGTTATTCGTTGAGGGTGTTAACCATTTGTTATATACAGAAAAATACGTTTAATTAAAGAAACATTAGTCAGGTTCTTTCCTTTCCTTCAAAAAAAAAAAAACAGCAAAAAGGCCCTGACCTTGTTGGTGTTTTCACTGGTGTGATGCGAATTTAATAGTTTGAAAAGACTCTCAAATGACTTTAAAAAGACTAAAGTCTGACAATCTAACAATTGACTATTCTCATGACAGATAATCATTGAGTTATTATTACCGCTGCAGATTTCTTGAATCTGGACTAATCTTTCTTTAAGCCCATATAATGGTTTTCTTCATGTATATAAAATACTCTGTGTTAATATATTTCCAAAATTATAATTACGTTTTAATATATTACAATGTTTGTCCACTTGTAGAGTTGTTGTGAGGTCAGAGATTTACACCCCAATGGCACACTCCTACATCCACTCCCGTACTATAGTTTTGCACACCAGCACTTCACACACTTCCTGATAAACACTGCACCTTTCTTTTCACATTCTCCAGACTTTGGCACAGTGGTGTATTTTGCTCCCTCCCTGTGTAAACAGCAGTTACGCATTTAATCATACTTATTTTCCATTGGATTACCTTCTCTCAGCAGGCACACTCTCATTAACCACATTCAGCAGTGGCTGATATGACACGCTGCTGGTGGGAAGCCCTCAGTGTTCATTACTCACAATGTTGCCCGAGGGCCTAAGCAAAGCTCAGGCTGCTTAATTTGGTGCGTCATTGTTATTGTGTTTTTTTTTGTTTGTTTTTTTTTTCCATTATGTATTTCATCAGGCTCCTCACTCGGCCCCTGCATGTGCACGTGTGTTTGTGGGGTTGTTTGTGAACATTTCTGATGTCTGTGATCAGTATTAATAATCCCGTTGGTGATGTACGTTGAAGAGGTCGACAAACAACACCACAGACAGATGGCATTCGTTCATAGAAAGCTGTTAGGTTAGGTTTGAGCTTTGATCTCCAGCTAGTGCAGATCAGAAAGTGTTGCAGTTAGGCTGTGTATTGGCAAGAAACAGACTATACGAATCATGATACAGGGGAGAAGTTTGATTGTAATGAGATATATTTTGATTCTGTAAACAAGGCGATATTGCAATATTATAAAAAAAAAATATTTAAGAAAACTGTCAATTAAAAACACCATTATATGCATGAATGGATCTGGGTAAAGTCAGAACACCACTGTGCACCACTGTGATCGGGATTTAAACACAACAGCAGACGAACCACTGTCTGCCACCAGTCTTTACATGTACACTACACTGTATGTCCAAATGTTTGTGGACACCCCTTCAAATCCGTGCATTCAGCTATTTTAAGTTGTACCCATTGCTGACACAGATAAGCAAATGCACACCCAGAGAGGTACTGCCAGTAGAATAGGAATCCAATACGTCCAATACGTCTGAAATAAGTTGGGATTGAGGTGAGGGGGTAATCATCAACATTCTGACCTCACTAACACTTATTTGCTGAATGCAATCAAGTTCTTACAGCAATGCTCTAAAATCTAGTAGAAAGACCTATCTGGGCAGTAGAGACAGCAGGATTAACTCTTTAAATCTTGATTTCAGAAGAAACATTAAATAAGCAGGTGTCCCAATACCTTTGTCCATATAATGTATTAATGAATTAATCCATACTGTGTTTTAGAGAATAGATACTGAATTTAAAAATCTAACATATACTTTCAATCTATTTTCGTACACCTCTACTTGCAGTGTCGGCCCAGAGAAAAGCTTGAGCTGTCTCTGGTTTGTCTCTTCTTTCAGTCCCCATCTGTATTAGAACCTGAAGCAAAGACTGACCTCCAGTATTAGGGGCTGGACACAGTAGCTAGGCATTTTTAAGCACATTGTTGCCTTTATTTGTTGTTGTTTTGGTTGATTCACCTTTCATTCTTTCTTCTTCGCTGTACCCTTTCATGTTTCATTCATGCATTCAGTATGACTCAGCAGGATGTCCCACAGGTGTGTGTTGAGACGGGTGTAGGTAAAATCAGTCAGCTCTTTGTATAGGCGTGCTACAGCAGTAGCCACTAGTCTATCATTGTAGCAAATGTTATTGCCTATAGGACATGGTCAGGAAGCAATTACTATAACTCATTGGTCTGCTTATAGCTACTCACTGCTGTTTCCCCCTGCCATCCTCCCATGGACTCCCATGAGCACTTTTCTCCTTTTAAGTAAACTATTTGCTTTGTCTCTGCTAACATGCTTGCTTGTCTGATTAATTTACTACCATGTACCTCTTTTCTTCTCCAACCTTCTCTGGTAAACCTTCTCTTCTCTTCTCCGACTTGCTCTTCTCTTCTGCTCTCCGACTTCCTCTACTCTTCGTTACTATTTAGGCCTCCTCTCACTCTGCGTCTCCTTCCTCGTCGTCCTCTTCTTCTCTGTCTTGCCACCTGCAGCAGTGTGCCAGCGGGCTGGGTTCTGCTGAGGTGGACGCTGCACTCAGCCTGTCCGTCTCTAGCTCCTCTCTAGGCTGCCAGGCCTCTTCTCCTGCTCACGTGGTGAGTCCTATCTGCCTGCCTCACAGTCACGCGTTAACTTTCTTTCTTACCGTTACTGACTTTCAGGCCTTTAAATGTGCATCTTTCAATTTTAAATTTGTTATTTATACTTTTTTTTTATGCACCAGCACAGGTTAGTGTTTTATAATAATATTTTTAGGTAACTAAATGGTTAATTATTTACTGTAACATTAAATAGAAGAAATTACTAAATGAATGCTTTATTAATTAAATCTTTTTGTAGTATTAATAATCAGTATTAGTTGTAATATAAATTATAAGAATATGCAGATATCTTATTACTGTAATGGCCAAGATGAAAGGTACCAAATCCACCCTTCTAGGGAACGATAAGGTATACTAGTCAGGTGTGTTAGAGCAGGGAGGACATGCATTTTTTTCTGGGAAAGGTATTCTAGTAGGATTGCAAATCCACAGTAGACCTGGGAGATCTGTGCTGGCATGTCTGTACTTGTACACAGTCTTTATTATTTACGGGACTCATTCATACTACTCACTCAATACTGGAAGTTAAGCTTATTCACTGGACTTCTTATGAATCACTGTCTTTGTGGTAAACCACATGTATAGTTCCTGCTTGTACACCATGCACATACTAAAAATATAAATCAATTATATACTAATGTCAACCAGTCTTGACCCACAGCACATACTCCAAGCTTGATGTTTACACCATAATAATTGCCGTGATCATTGAGACAGGACATTTTAAACCCTCCCAGTACAATCTTTATGTAACTTTGGACAAGCTGTGTGAAGTTCATGCACATCATGCCACAAGAAACAGACATTAAGACCTTTATTAAGATTAAAAGGTTGTGAGTCTAAAAAGTCTAGAAAAGATTACGTGATGTTGTCTAGTGAAAACCTAACACTGCTAAGTAAGTATTAACCTTGTACAAACTGTGAAGCACAGTGGTGGTAGGGTAATGGTTTGGGGATGCTTTGCTGCATCATAACCTGGATGGGGAACTATTATCAAATAATTCCTCAAGAGAATGTCTGATTATCTGTCAGTCATCTGAAGCTGAAGCACAGCTGGGTCATGCAACAAGACAGTAATCCAAACCACACATATCTACCTTAGAATGGTTAAAACTAGAACTTTCAACTTTTGGGACAACTTTGTCAAAATCCTTACCCTTTACAAATGTTCTGGCAGAACCTGACCCACACAGTTCATGCCTTAGTTCATTTCACAGAGCTGAGGTAGTTCTGCAGGGAGTGGGCCAAAATTCCTCCACGTTGTTGTAAATAAGGGCCAGAAAAGGCTTGGTTGCAGTTACAGCTGCTCAGAGATGTAACCAGCTATTGAGAGGAGATATATATATATTTATACATTTATAAATACATAAAATGTTTCTCGTTAGTGTGTTCCCTCTGAGTCCTTTTTATGCATTATTAGGCTTTGGTTTGGTTAGGGGCAAAATTTTAGTCAAGGGGCAAAATTTTAGTCAAGGGGCAAACTATTGTGCTGCCCAATAAAGGTTCCCCTGTATAGTGCCAACTTTTAAGAGTTTGTTTTTCCCAATGCAGTCTGAAGTAGGCTACTGATGTGGACACTGATCATAAAGTAGCTAGCTATGCTAACCCAACATCCAACAGGCTTTATTGACTTTATTTAGAGCCGCGCTAACTAGCTTTCCAACACAAGTGCGGCACCAAATGGGCATGTGGGGCACCATATGCAAAGAAGCAGAGGACCTGCATCTATAATTGAAGGTGCTACATTTGAAACATCCACCCATATGTTCATATGTCAGTGAAGCAGGTGAGTCTGGTGTTTGTAAGGCTATTAGAAAGTTTGTTAGCCTAATGGGCTCCCAAGCACCTGAGGCATCCACTTCACCGGAGCTTAATAACTGAGCCGTGTCTCTGGGTGAGGATGGTCTGGTGTTGGTTCCTTTACCTACAGACGCAGGCCCTCTTTTTTGGAAGGTGGTGGACATTATATGCTACTCCACAGCATTCCAAACTTTTTACATTCTCCTCTTCTTCCAATCATGGTGAGACCCTCTAACTCTGTGTATTACACTAATCTGTAAGTTTATTATCTTTGTAGTTTTAATCTAGATCAACTGATGCTGCCGCACTATGAGTTTTAACACAAACTAACCAAAGATACCCCCCAAATGCCATAATTTAATGGAAAATAGGGTGGAGACAGGAGGTACAGAAAGGTGCTTATATAGGTACACAAACCAGACCTTTTTTAAAGACACCTGCTGCAGTGGTACAACCAAACCTGACTAAGGCTTCCCATACTTCCAGATAGTTCTCTGTCTCTGTCTCTGTCTATTTCTTTCTTTTTCTGTTTGTCTCTGCTGCCACTTCAATCTGAAGCTCAGACAGAGGTGCGTTAGTGTGGGCCTCAGGCCTGCACCACGCTTCTTCTTTCTGTCTGATTCCTCTCCGTGCCTCTGCTCTCCTCCTTTCTCTCTGTAGAGCCAGAATGCTAGCGATGAGGGTGGCGAGGGTGAGTACGTCAATCTGTATTCATCCAGCCAAGCCAACGGGGACCTGCCGCTCTCTAATGGAGTAAGTAGCAGGACCACTGCTGGAGTTTAGGGCTGTCCCCTCTAAGGCAACAACTCGACTAATCAGTCATAGCGTTCTTGGTCAACTAAGATCCTTTAACTTGATTAATCAGCCCTTTTGGATGACCAAGACATTCCTTAGCTGGGGCCAGCCCTATTGGAGTGACAGTGAAAGGTCCCCGAGCCCCACCCCTGTGCTCTGGCATGCTCTCTCTGTGTGTCGGATATCTGCTTTATGTGTTGTGCAGCTAGGCTGATGTGACTTGAGTGGAGGGGTGTAGTAGCATGATCTATGTCTTGATGACATTCTTTATGTTGTTTTAGATGTTGTACCAGAATAGCCCCTCAGTAGAGTGCTAACACAGTGGGCATGATCTAAGACAAGATACTTAAACAAGAAGCTTGTGTGCCAAATCTAACTCAATCTCTAGGGTTGTGGGTATGTGCATGGTAAGTGTTAGCTGCAATGTGGGCTTCATCTAGACCAAAAGAGGACTACGAAAAAGCTTGCCGGTTTTCTCCCTTTCATAAATGTTTACTTTTTGCCCTGTTTTCTGATGATAAATGTAGTATATTTGTTTTGAATGATAGAGTAGTTGAAAATTTGTTTTGCTGGAGAAGCACATCTCACACAGCTCTATTCGGGATAATGCATTCGTTTTTTGAAGCGCTGTTGAAAGAAACGCACAGAGACTGTACCGGCTGATAGGTTGTCTGCCAGTTTATGTACTTTCTGTTGACTCTGAATTTGTCAGAAGTCTCCGTTCCTCGACAGTAGGTTGATGAAAGCCCATCATCATCAGAACACTTAGCAGAATGCTACAGGGGATGTTTCCTCTGGTTCTAGAGACATTTCTCCTCTTGTTCTCTTGGCTTGTTGTTTTTACCACTGATGAGAGAAATCTCACAGGTAGATGTTTAATTCACCAAGCTGTCCTATTTTTATGAACAGCATCAACATGTTTGAGTTGTGCAGTGTTTGTCGGTTTGTTGTTTGATTTGTCTCTCTTTGTTCTTGCCAGGACCCCAGCTGTGGAACGGAGGATTCACTCCAGGATTCCGCCTCAGACCACAGCAAAGAGCAGACAAACTCCGACAGGTAGACTACCACAGATCTGCTGGAATGCTATAACTCGAGTATTCTGTCCTACAGACATCTGTTGGTACCAGACTGTACCTTGGCAAATTCTGTGTAGACCCAACTGTACCTGATCCTGACTGTAGACTGACCAAAATTCTGATTGAAGTCGACTGTGACCCAGCACAATTGAGTCTGAACCCGAGTGTGGCCCAAAGCGTTCAGTCTGAACTTGAGTGTGGCCCAAAGCGTTCAGTCTGAACCAGAGTGTGGCCCAGCAAAATGGATTCCAGACCTGACTGTGCCCTAATAAGTTTAGTCTGAATCCAGGTGTGGCCCAGCAAAATTGAGTCCGGACCCAACTGTGCCCAATAAGTTTAGTCTGAACTCGGTGTGGCCCAGCAAAATTGAGTCCGGACCCAACTGTGCCCAATAAGTTTAGTCTGAACTCGGTGTGGCCTAATACGTGATTGCCTAACATGTGGATTCAGTCTGAATCCGCATGTGGCCCAGTAAATTCAGTCTGAACCAGAGTGTGGTCCAGTAAGTTTCTTCTGAACCCAAGTGTGGCCAAATACGTTCAGTTTGAAACCAAGTGTGGCCCGCCAAATAAATTCTGTCTGAACTCTACTCTAGTCCAACAAAGGAAATGAAAATTGTCATTAGTTAATATTTTTCTCCACCCACTGGTACATGGTGTGGTCAAAAGACACTTTAAAGGTGGCTAACGTCATTACACTTGTAGTAGATTATAGGGAAGCAAGAATTTGGTGTTGATTTTATGAGGTCAGTTTTGGTTTCATATTGACTTTAATGTAATAAAAGTAGATCTGAAAAAAAGAAGGAAGATTTAAAGCAGAGTTAAAGGCCAAATTCTTCTGAAAGTAGAAGACTGGATGTAAGAAAACCTATTGTTAAATTTTAAATCTACCTTGATGGATATCTAGAAAATGACCTCCAAACCTTGGCTAGTCAGCTTCTACCAGGGATGAATAAATATTACAACATTTTCTAAATATTTACTTTAATGTGATCATTATTTATTTATTTATTTATGTGGTTTCCTTCTCAGCTGGAAGCAGAAGTGTGCAGACTCAGAGCTGAGTTCCGAAGAGCTGGATGAGCTGTCCCTGGTAGACCACGATGAGATCATGGCCCGCATCACACTAAAGCAAGAGGTAACACCCTCTAAACGCCTCACCTCACCCTCACATTCATCAATCATTTGGTAACAGCTCTGCTGGAAAGCAGACGCTGTAAACAGCCTTGTGTGTGTGAGGTCCAGCACTTAATGCAGGATTCATGAATTGGTATACAGTGGTTGATAGATGGACAGACTGTAAAGGAAAATCTTGGTAGTGCTTTAGAGTCTAACATGGCTCAGCAGTACCCCCTGCCTGTGACGCCCTGCATTACTGCAGTGTGCAGCCAGCAGTGAAAAGCATGTGAAACTCCAGCGTTCACACTGCAAGGTCAAACAAGCTGCGGAGAGTGCATTCCCTCAGAGAGTGCATTATCACACTACTGTAGACAGCGAATGTATTTATAGACATGCTTCTGCTCATCTATACAAGTCTGTTTGTCTGCAGTACGGCTGAAGAGACAAGCATGCCGAGGTGAACGAATCCATACACAGAGCTATGTTTAGGTCTTACTAAAATAGTTTAGAGGGATTGTGAGAAGTACTGAGACCAGAAAAAATGGCATGCTATCTTTGGGATGTACAAACAGTGATGCCTGGTTGAATAATTCATTAAAAGGAAACATGACTGCTTAATTAATTTTAAATACATTTTAGTAACATTTTCTTACTAATTTAATTGACTAAATTCAAACATTTGTAATAATCTGTACACTGTTGTTGGACATATACTTGTGTATGTGTATGTGTGTGTGTGTGTGTGTGTGTGTGTGTGTGTGTATATATATATATATATGTATGTGTGTGTGTATGTGTATATATATATATATATATATATATATATATATATATATATATATATATATATATATATTTATAATTTAATCTGGCAGTCGTTCACAGTTTACATTGTTTCAGAATTTAATGATGAATGGACCAATAGAAATGCTCCAAAATTACTTGAATTACTTGAACTTACATTTACTTGCATTAAAAGTTAAGAAGGTTTTATATATCTCTCTTCTCTCTTTCTGACAGAATGACGACGGGCCTGATGTCCGAGCGGGATCAGGGGATATTTTATTAGTTCATGCCACAGAAACAGATCGCAAAGGTGCAGTAATGTTTAATCCCAGAAAACATTCAGCTGTGTGTGTGTGTGTGTGTGTGTGTGTGTGTGTGTGTGTGTGTGTGTGTGTGTGTGTGTCTGTGTATGCGTTGTGGTTTGTGCATTAGTGTTGTAAAAGAGCTGTACTTCAAAAAGAGGTTGCAATCCCATTGAGATTTTACTTGCACACAAAAAATCTAATTGAATAAAAATAGTAATAGTATTTCAGTAACTGTCATTTTTGACATGGTTAAATTGATAGGTTGTTTACAGCTCATCAGCGTCCCTCTGACACGTCAAACAAAGTTGAATGGCATGTGGAGTCGTGTTTTTATGTTAATCCAGTGTTTTCACTTTTGACAGATCTGGTTCTATACTGTGAAGCCTTCTTGACGACGTACAGGACGTTTCTAACCCCAGAGGACCTCATTAAGAAGCTCCACCATAGATATCCTTTCTGAACTGAGTGAAGGGCCTGGTTATAGAACAGAACCACATTTCCATACTAAAGGATTTATACACGACCTTAAACTGAAGATGGTGGGGCATAAACATGGGTTCTGCCTCTCCTTGAGAAGAAACAAAAACTTTAAAGACTTAATCTCCCCCTCAACTAACCTGTGTTTGTGTGTGTGTGTGTATGTGTCGTTAAAGTGAATGCAGAAGTGGTTCTTGTCCTTCCTTGATCAATTCTGTATGAGTGTAGATTAAGGTAAAGAGTTTTAAGATGGTTTTCATTGTTTTTCTTAACCACTCGGCACATATACTAGGTTTTCTCACAGTTCTGACAATGTTAAAAAGCGAGTCAGCAAAAACACGTTCTTCGTGCTGGTGCGCGTCGTGGACGAGCTGTGGTGAGTAGTTAAAAGTATCTATAGTTCTACGGTGTATATTATTTAACAGTACAACAGTACAGGACATCTACACATTACACTTACAGTAGCTTTTATGACATTATGAAAGAAGGGGTTTATAGGCCAGTCCCTGAAAAACAACCTTACAGTTGGTACAATGCAGTCAGGTAGGTAACCCTGACTGCCAGATAGAGAAGCCTGCCTAATCACTCCACAGAACATCCGACACTTGCTGTTGTACTTGGTGATGTAAGGCTTGCACGCAGCCATGAAAACCCATGCCTTGAAACTCTAGAAACACCTGAAGTCTATGATTAAGAATATTTAAATTATTTATTTATTTTTTTTTTTACAATACAGACTAAGTAAATCTCTGAAAAAACTAAATGTCATTATACAATGTTGAAATAAATAAATAAATAAATAACACAAACACTTTTTTTTATTCTATCAGAAGAAGCAAGAGGGACAAACTACTGAGGACATTAAATGAGCTCAGTCAAATGTCAAATTATAATGTATTTTAATTTAAATTTTTAAGGGCATTTATTATGTATTGTCTTATATACTAATATCATTACAAGTTTTTGAAACAAATACTTCTTGTATTCTGGACTCAGTATTGCCAGTAGAATAGGAATATCTGGAGTGTATAATTACCTATTAATAATGGAGGGTGCTCCATCTAATACTTTTGGGATGAGATTGGGCTGTGGTGGGGTGGTGATCATCCAACATACTGACTCACTCTTGTCCCCACAGCATGGCTCACAAATCTAGTACAAAGTCTTTCTTGGACAGTGGAGACACTTACTCCAAACAAAAGCAGAATAAAATCATCTTTTGGGTGTCCCAATACTTTTGTCCATGTAGTTTCGTTATTGATACAGCATCTTCCAGGGAGGTGACACTCCTGAACTGGTTTGATACTTCTGCGAGGGCTAAATGTTTAACTGTGGCATTTGGCTTGTACAAGTATTTGCATATGCTTATCTCTTTGTTTCTGTGGCCAGTTTGGTGGAGCTGACAGAAGACATCCTGAAGCAGCTGATGGAGCTGGTCTTCAGTCTGGTGTGTAACGGTGAGCTCAGCTTGGCTCGGGTGCTCCGCAAGAACATTCTGGATAAAGTGGAGCAGAAGAAACTGCTGAACTACACAAACTCGCTGAAGACTTTGGCGGCTCGTGGTGTAGCAGCCAGGTAAATCCTGATCTGAACCTGCCTGTTTCTCAGCTCTTTCAGGGGCTAGGGAGGACAGGATGGGATTTGGGATCTGGTTCAGGTAGACGTGTAATGTTTGTTCAACTAAATTGCAGCAGTGTTTAATTTTTTGCTTTGGTCTGGATCAAGAGAGCTGAACCCTAAATAATAATGCACCCTCAGTGATGTACTTTGACAGTTGAGATTGTCATGTTGTCTAGTGGTGTTAAAAAATATCAGTATATTAAAATATCACAATATTATGTTTTGCAAAGCTGTATCAATTCTCAAACACTGTCTATTTTTTTAATGATTAGCAAAATATATTGCCTTGCTTGCAGTATCGCAATATATTGAATCGTAATCCCCGTGAAACACATGGGAGCGAGTTTCTTGCTAACACATAGTTCTAATGTCATCCTTTGCCCACAGGCCGGGTACCCTTCACGACTTCCGCAGCCATGAGATTGCAGACCAGCTGACTCTGCTGGACGCAGAACTGTTCTACAAAATAGAGGTAGTGCTTCTCTTACTCTCTCACTTTTGAGGCAGGTATTCTCATAGTCCTGCTTCTGTTGCTATAGCTGTCTCTACAGTCCTAAATGAGGCTTTCTACTAGATTTCAATGTGAGCATTTGATTGCACTAAGCAACAAAAGCATTAATGAGGTCAGGATAGTGAATGACTTCCCCCATCTCATCCCCAACTCATCTCAGACGTATTGGATGGAGCACCATCCACCATTCCAGAGAACATTGTTCCACTTTTTACCCCTATAACCCATTAGGGTTGGTGCCAATGTTCATGTTTAGTCCTATTCTATTGGCAATACTTCTGTACAGGGACTAGACAAGCTGTGTGTGCATTTGCACATCTGTGTCAGCAAGGAGTGCAACTTAAAGTAGCTAAATGCATTCATTAGAAGGGGTTTCCACAAACATTAGGACATATAGTTTATCTGGGTCCGTGTTGCTCCTAATTCAAGGTCTGTGAAATATAAATAGGTTTTAAGGCTGTATCATAAAGCTGTATAAATTATGCATACTGTGTTACAGTGTTTGCTGTCAGCAATAATAAAAGCCCCTAAAACATATTGGTCCACTTAACTTTCTCACATTAAACGTCTGCTTTTGTAGATCCCTGAGGTTCTGCTCTGGGCAAAGGAACAGAATGAAGAGAAGAGCCCCAATCTCACGCAGTTTACAGAGCACTTCAATAACATGTCTTACTGGTATGCTCAGATTTAATGTCATTGTCCACAAGCAATAGATAACATCACTAAATTATTTATTTTATTATAATCTTGCAGTTGTACTTTCTTGTAACTAAATACTTAAGTAAATATACATTAGCACGGTTGTCCTCCTGCTTCATTAACGTTTTGATTTCCAAGCTGAAAATTCTGAAAATACACTCCCCTAACCCCTTCTCAGCTCACCTCTCACCCTTTGACTCTTTGTTACTTCAAGGGTGCGCTCCATAATCATCCAGCAGGAAAAGGCCCAGGACCGGGAAAAACTCCTCCTAAAGTTTATAAAAATTATGAAGGTAAATACGGCAGAAGGAAAATGACTTCGCCTCTATTTTTATTTTAATTTTTTTTTCTTTTCAAGACCACGTCCACCAGCTTAAACCACAGGGATTGACCTTTCCTCCTCTTCTGCTCCACAGCACTTAAGAAAACTTAATAACTTTAACTCCTACTTGGCAATATTGTCTGCGCTGGACTCTGCACCAATACGAAGGCTAGAGTGGCAGAAGCAAACCTCAGAGGTCAGCATTTATCAGGCCGATCTGTCTCTTTCGTTGTCAGGTGTTTACACAGTGAGCTCTCGTGGTTGTGCTGCGTTGGCTGATGTTTGCACCGTGTTTTGTGTCTCTCAGGGCCTTGAAGAGTACTGCACTTTAATCGATAGCTCCTCCTCCTTCCGGGCGTACAGAGCAGCTCTGGCAGAAGTAGAGCCTCCCTGCATACCCTACCTGTATGTACCACACTTCTAAGCTTACTCAAAAGACTTATTTTATGTCATTTAGTGTTTTTCACATTTATCTCCTGTTGCCTTTCTAACTTAAGTGTTTTTTCCTCTTTTGCGATGTCTAGAGGTCTCATCCTCCAGGACTTGACCTTTGTGCACCTTGGTAATCCAGACTTCTTTGAAGGAAAGGTGAACTTCTCAAAGCGGTGGCAGCAGTTCAACATCCTGGATAGCATGCGGCGCTTCCAGCAAGTGTGAGTGTTACAGTACAGTGTACATTATCTTCACTTCTACTTTTGGAGGAAATGGTACGGCTTTGCTGTCTGAGGCCCTGTTTGGACGGGATTAGTTTTACATGAGGAGGTGGAGTAACGTCAGTTTACTATTAGATATGACCGATTCGCACAGAAATTTCAGCTTAAGTGACGGAGATGGAGTCCTTTGGCTCATCTTCTGGATTTGACTAAGGTTTGCCACGGATTTCTGTGTATCTGTGCCCTGCATAACAAAACTCCATACTTGAGAAAAGCAAAAACTCCTTTTCCACAGGATGTGACGGAATATTTACCCCCATGTGGATTTGTATGTGATTTGATTATAACCAGAGCTTATTTTTACCACTCATTTTACAAGAGGTAAAAGGTGCTGGAGTCTTTACTGATGCAGTAGTGCACAGTCTGTACAAATTCTGGACATGGCTCATTCAGACAGGACTAAAAGCAAATAAACTTTTAGTATTAATTACATTACACCATTTCCCCATGTAAAGCGGATCCCACCTGAATAGGGCTTAACAGTAGAAGTGGGTAGCATTCAGTTTTGGGGCTAAGCAGACACACCACGCTACTCCAGCAAGAGTCCTTGGGCAAGACTCCTAACCTTACGTTCTCCTACCTGTGTAACATGAGGTTTCAAGTGTAAGTCATTGTGGATAAGAGCATCAGCTAAATGCCATAAATGTTTATCACTCTGGAATAGGCAAAAATAAATAAATAAATGTCTACTATTGAACTATTATTCACCTTTTCTTGTACAACTTTATGCATATAAATATGCATATAAATGCATAAAGATGCATGTGTTTTTATCTTATTATGATCTCTTTTTACCCTCTTCATCTGCGTGTTGATGGTTTTCTATTGCAGGCATTACGACCTCAAACACAACGATGACATTGTGTCATTCTTCAATGACTTCAGTGACCATCTCGCTGAGGAGGCGTTATGGGAGCTCTCTCTGAAGATCAAGCCTCGCAACATCACACGACGCAAAACAGAACGGGAGGAAAAGACATAGGGTCTCGTACTCTGGCAGGGCTTTGTTTTAAAGCTAGGCTTTGTGGACGCAAGATGCGAGAAAAAGCAATTGGAAGTGACTGTCATGGCAGCTACGAGACTGGTGGGAACTAGACTGCGTTTCTGCTACAGTTTACAGGACCTACTTGCTTTATATATATATATATATATATATATATATATATATATATATATATATATATATATATATAAAACAAAATCTTTCTCGGGATTGCACTGCATCTTGACCTGTGTGAATAGTTGAGTGGGAGAGACTGCAGAGCACTTTGTGGCCGGACGTTGGCTCTGAAAGCATCTCCTCCGGGTCAACAAGTTAATGAGATTTACATTGGCTGTTGTTATGTGGAACTTGAGGTGATTAGCCTTCACCATCTGGACACACGCTGTTGTGGTTTGCAGTGTGGGCCAATGGACTGGACACACTGTATTTCTACAGCGCCCCCAGCCTCTGACACAGCGCCATCGTTTCTGAGGAAACTTCTTTGGGTTCTGAATATGCTGAACAAAGAAGTTCAACAATTGTGGAGTTTTTTTGTTTGTTTTTATACATGGGGAAAAAATGCACATGAACGACTGTTTACTAAGGACTTTAGAAGGAGTGTTGTATGTATGTATGTATGTATGTATGTACAGTCCCTATTTTAACAGCTTTCAGCATTTGGCACTAGGTCTTGGTATCTACAGACAGTTGTTGTTGTTGTTGTTATTAATAGCATGATCCAAATGCTTTTGGGAATTTCGGCCAGCTTAGCACTTTACTGGGCTTAAACCGTTTACCTTATTGAGATCTCTGTTACCACGCTGAGATAACATGGCTCAATGGACTGGTTTACCTGGAGCTAGCTGCATTGCTAGTTCTGTCCTCATTTCCCCATTGGGGACCAATTGGGCCTCAGTCATTCTTCCAGTTTCTTCTGCAAGGAAGTTCTCTGGATGTTTTCTTAGTAACAATATTGTGTGTACGCTAAACATGTTACATGTTGAATAGGAACGAGAGGCACACTTCCAAACCAAGTCTTCCAGCTATATTTATTAAAATTGCTACTTTTCAGGGAAAGATCATGTTTTTGAGTCGGTCTTGTGAATTGTGTAGTTAAATGCACATACCCATCACTGCTAGTCGTGTAGCTACTCTGTATATCCAAATGTTTGTGGACACCCCTTTCAATGAATGCTTTCAACCACTTTAAGTGACACCAGTTGCTGACGCAGAGCTGCAAATACGCATGCACACCCGCACACAGCCTGTCTAGCCTTTTTAGAGAAGTATTGTCAATAGATTAGGACTCTCTGGAGCAGGTAAACATGAACCTATTGGCACCATGCCTAATGGCAGGCATGGGCTAGAGGGGTATAAAGCCCCTATAGAGCAGTGGAACTGTGTTCTCTGGAATGATGGTGCTTTTTCCAATACTTGTAGGAAAAATTGGGGAGATCATCCACCATCCTGATCTTCCTAAAGCTCTCGTTGCTAAACACACGGTCCTGTCGTCACAGCAATGCAGTCACTCCAACAAAAGTTGGTTTTTAATACCCTTGACTTGGGGGAAAAAAAACGTGAATGAGCAGGTGTCCCAATACTTTTGTCCATATGGTGTACATTTCCATGTTTTGTGGTTATTGCTAGAAAAACAGCCAAGGCTTTTAGGCTTCTACAAATGTAACTGCAGTCTTTGTCACAGTACAAATAACCCTGTATGTCCATCAGCAAAGGACGCATGTGATCACTTTATGTTTCTCTGTGGTGTGTGTGTGTGGGGGGGGGGGGGTGGTAACAATCTCGAAGCACATTTCTTCAGACTATTACAGCGTGCGCTCATAACCTGATACCAAGTGCCTGAAGCTGTTCAAATGGTGATTTCTGTCCTTTATTTTTGTACAATGCCGTTCTCCTTTGTTTTTGTGGGCTTTTTTTACGGATTTTACATGGACACTTTTGGAGAGGCTTATTCTCCCTTCCTCTCGATGGTATGAGAAGCACTAGGATGTGCACTTGGAACAAGTACACGGGTAGGATAACCCGCTGCATATAACAAGCCGAAAACTTGCAGACAGTCTGGACAGAGGCTGTCAAAAACAAAATGGTACTATGGGAGGAACCTTATTCGTTACTAGGAATGATGTTACAAGGCCGGTTTCCTCCACAGGCATTAAATCCAGTCGTGGACTAAAATCTCTTTTCGGAAAGCTGGGTAGTCCAGGACTAGGCTTGAGCCTTGTCTCAGAAACTGGCCATCAAAATCCCAGCCAGTAATTGGATCGATTGATAGGTCAGTTCGGAGTACTGAAGCACCCGAGGTTTGGGGCCAACACAGGTGTGGTCTGTTAGACATGCAGTAGGTACACTCACCCTGTTAGGCCTGCTTGTGTTCTTCATGTTCGTGGCTTCACCGTTTCACAGATCGGTCAGCCTTGGTCAGCCCAAATGCTTCAAACATTGGTTCTCTGTACCAACTGCAAGAAAAATTTAATCTGTGTACTTCTGCACACACATCCCTCTGAAACCTGCTTAAATAAGACACATATGACCACTCCCTCTGTGTTCTCGTGTGATTTCATTTCTCATTGTTTGCTCTAGTAAAGCATGCAGAGTGCTCCATTACTGGCTTTCAGGCCCCTGTTGAGCTGAAATTTACCAGGAGCTGAACACACAGCCTGCATGCTACTGTTCCTGAGACTATAGTGACCTTAGTATCATTATATTAACAGGGAATTTCAGGAGAACGTCCACCCAGTCATCTCATCCTGCTTGATTTTGAAGACCAGTACCATCATTTTATTTTTTATCCTATTTTTTGAAGTCTTTTCAACTCCGGGTTATTGATTATTATTTAAATATATTTATTTAAAATGTAAATGATCAACATCAGAACTGATTATTGATTTATTGAACTGGCAGTTCTGAAGATAAATTACCCCTGAAAAGCAGGGTAATACATTTAGTTTGAAGTGTGTAATGGAATTAAGCCTTCAGTCCTGTCGAGAGAAAGTACTGCCAATACAATAGGACTCTCTGGAGCAGATGAACATGAATCTGTCTAATGCCAAACATGGGCTAGAGGGGTATATAAAGCCCCCCAGCACTGAGCTGTGGAGCAGTGGAAGAGCTGTGTTCTCTGGAATGATGGTGCTCCAACCAGAAGGTTTGGGTTAAGTTGGGGAGCTGAGGATGAGGTAGGGTGGTGATCATCCAACATCCTGACCTCACTAACCTCACTTGTAGCTGAATGCTCCAAAATCTAGTAGACGTCCTTCAAATGCAAACAGCTTTGAAGGTAACAACTGATGTTGCTAAGCAGCTTTACAGGAATCCAGTAAAAAAGGGTGACCCCAGGTGAGCAAGCCAATAGTCACAGTGGTCAAGAAGAGCTCCCTCAAGGCTGGAGGAGGAGGAGGCCCTGGGAGGAACCAAGAAATTATTGATGAAGCCTATTGATGAAGTCCCAATCAAAGTCCCATTTTTAGGATACATATCCAGCCAAGCGCCACATTTAAAAGTGACTCAAATCTGATTGGAAAAGATCGGATTGGACGCGTTCACACCGCCTCGAAAAAATTTGAACATGGTCCAAAATGTGTACGTGTAAATAAACAGGCAAGATAACCTAGGCCAAAGAGCCTGCACTTCTTCTGAAATCAAGGGTGGCTGATGATAGGGTTGTCAGTGTTGACCCCAAATTTTAGGGTAAATGTGAGGCACTGTGCTGCATTCCCTCGTGGTAATTGGTAGGTGAAGGTAGACCATGATAACATTGTTTATTGCAATAATTAATATGTAGAAAGTAATCACACTTCACTAGAATGCTAATTGTGGGCCCCCTTGCTCTGAAAACAGCTTCACTTTTTAATGGCATGGATTCAACAAGGTGTTACAAACACCCTCAAGTTCACTGCACTTCAGGGGAGTTTTGCTTTGTGACCTGGTGCATTTTAAGGCTGGAAGCTGGAAGTAGCCATTAGAAGGTGGGTAAACTGTGGTCATGGAGGGATGCACAGGAGCAGCATCAATACTCAAGTGTTGACATACAGACTACGGTTTCTCCTCATCACCAGATAAACCATCATGCCTGACCGGCAGGGAGGCCACAGTGCACCGTGCTGCTGCTGCTGCTGCTGAGGAAACAGCTGCATTTCTATTTTTGGCGCCAAACTACGCAGATAGAATATTCGTGGTGACCGTGGCGTCTCTGATTGGTGGAACCCGCTTTAGGGTGTGTGGGTAATGTAGTTTATACGAGGAACCGGGAATAGCACGCTTTTAAAAATAAATAAATACATAAATAAAATAATATTAAAACCAGGATGACCGATGGCTTCAGCAGGAGAACGATCTCCTAGCTCATGATAAGTCTGCCCTGCTTAAACTTCCTGCGGACGTCCAGTAAATTCACAAAAATTCACAATTTTTTTCTTGACATTTCAAGATTACCAAATGATTTATAGGAATAAACGTATTTTATAAACAACAAATTATGTTTTATCGTAACTTATTTTCTGGAGAAAACTAGTATAAATTGTGATCTCAACAAATCAACATATCTTGAGATAAGATAATCCCACAGTGGGGACTAATAAACAATTTGTGATCATGAGAAAACATTAGTTATAGTAAGAAATCAACCAACAAATGTTTACTCGTAATCACAAATTGTTTTTCGTGTGATCTCAAGTTGATTTATGAATTATTTGAATTATTGAGAAATCTTTAGAATCCATACAGCTCAAATTATCTCATATAACTTCATATATATCTTATATATATTATATATATTTTATTATAACAGGACAAATAATGTAACACTAATAAAATAAAATAAAAACATTGGGCAGGACTTCTAATTGGAGCCTGGATAACAGCATCATGGTTTCCGCCTGGGAGCCGGGCTGTTCCGCTGTACAGTCTACAAAATAAAAGTAAGGGACTTTTATTTTGACACGTAAATATGATTTCCCTTCCATTTTGAAATTGTTCCCAATTTATGTCGCTGCATCCTGCGCCTTGTGTCTCAGCGCTGGTGTTTTAAAACACTCCTCATTTCTGTGCGTTTATCGGTCGGTTGAGTTAATCAGGTGAACATGAGTGTGATTGATTATGTGCGGGACATGGCGGCCGCGGGGCTTCACTCCAACGTCCGGATCCTGAGCAGCCTGCTCCTGACCATGAGCACCAACAACCCGTGAGTTACAAGTCAACTTAGCTTCAGATTAAAGTTCCCCACACGGCCCAGCCCGACCCTGCAGCCCGGCCCTGCAGCCCTTCAACCCCGGCTGTGCCTCACAGCCCCGCTGAGCACCGTGTCTGAGCCCAGGTTCAGCTGCAGGCACGTTCAGCGAGCCAGCTGCGGTTAGCCAGCTGCGGTTAGCCCAGCCAGCTAGGGAGCGAGCTTGGCCTGCATTTTAAAATATATATAGCTCTACTTTTTAAAAATACTCCCTTTTAAAAGTAACGTGGTTTGCAAGCTCTCATGATCAACACGAACACGCTAGCTTGCTTGCTAGCTAACGCACTGAGGCTGCAGTAATGCTGGAAGAGGCATGGCTAGCTAATTACACTGTATGGACAAAAGTATTGGGACACATGAAGGGTATTACAGGGGGTGGACACGCATTCTGATTCATTTCACATTTAACTTTAAGCACCTTTCTGACACAGATGTGCAAATGCACACACACAGCCTGTCTGGTCTATCTCTCTCAATAGAATAAGACACTCAGGAGAGGAAAACCATGGACATATGGGCACCATACTGCCTAAAGCCAGGTGTGGGATAGAGGGGTAGCTATAAAGTCCCCCCAGCATTGATCTGTGGAGCAGAGGAATGGTGGTTGGTGCTCCATCTAGTTCTTTTGGGATAAGGTGGGGTGGCGATCATCCAGCATCCTGAAAGCAGGATCAAACTGAATGGGCGAGAGTCTTAAAACTTTTGCCCATGTAGCAGTTTAGTATGTTAGAGAAGTTTATGTAAGGTTAATGTAATGTAATATAATCCTCTCTTTCCGACAGGGAGCTCTTTTCCCCAGCCCAGAAGTACCAGCTCCTGGTCTATCATGCTGATGCCATCTTCCATGATAAGGAGTACAGAAACGCTGCTTGCAAGTACAACATGGCTCTGCAGCAGAAGAAGGTACTGAGCAAAGCCTCCAAAGTGAGACCGTCCAGCACCGGTGGCTCGTCCTCAGTGCAGACTCAGGTAAGGTAGCCCTCTCTCAGAAGACAATAATGGACATATCTGCAATGTCACACTTAAGTGAGTGTGTTGTCGACTTTATAACATTAAAACGGGTGAAAGCAATATAAGTACAATCAAGTACTTCCCTGTAGGAACGCCTGGGAACTTCTTGGTATATCCAGCATTTGCTTTAAAATAGTGGTACCCAGCCCTGGTCCTGAGGGACCGGTCCTGCTCTCAACACTAAATAACCAGTCCTTACGGAGTTGAAGGTACAGTCTTAGAGCAGAACACCGCTGGACAGGGGTCAGGTCAGTGTCAAGGTTGGGAACTACTGCTCTAACATTAACTGGAAATTGAGAGATGAGACTTGAGGCATTCCAGCACAGGACCAAAGAAAATTCAACCCAAAACAGGAATGATTTAAAAACATATGAAAACATGAATAGTAAGTCTCTCAAAACCGAGCTTAATTATGTGGAACTGGCTCTGTATGTATCCGGGTCCGCTCACCAACTCCTTTTTTTTATTTTATTTTTCTCACAGAATTTGCCCTCAGAGATTGAAGTGAAGTATAAGATTGCGGAGTGCTACACAATTCTGAAGCTGGACAAAGATGCAATCTCCGTATTGGATGGGATTCCCTCAAGGCAGAGGACCCCCAAGGTGTCTTCCCCTTTCTTTTTAACCTCTGGTTCATTCTTTCTGTAGTAACAGCTAATGTTGTAAACGTGTGTCTGTGATTGCAACAGATCAACATGATGCTGGCGAATCTCTACCGGAAGGCAGGTCAGGAACGGTCAGCAGTCACAAGCTACAAGGAAGTTCTGCGGCAGTGTCCCCTGGCACTTGATGCCATTATTGGTGGGTAACAATAAGCTTGTAGCATGTGCCAAAGCAACAAGTGATTTCCTACTGGAGCAGAGGACTGCTATGATTAGGGACCGTCATTCTCATATGAATTTAGTTGCAGTTATTGTTTGTGGTCCCTGAGTCCCCCTGTGGTCCCCCTCTTTGGAAATGTAAAACCAGATTTCACATTTTAAACAGAGAGGTTGCTCATAGATAGTAGAATTTACATTATTATTTTATGTATTTGTTTATCAGAAGCTGAACAGATTCATTCATCATTAAATTATCATTAAAAAACAGACCAGACATTTTAGTCCTGATAAACTTTACATAACTTTACATACTTTACATTACTTCTCATCACGCTGACCTTCTGGTCCCCTTGGTACCAGACAGTTATTTCTAAAGCACCGATAATGTTGTACTCCTTCTCTTAATCTCTAAGCAGGTGCAGTTGAATAAGTGTTAGCTAAGATGTTTGTGATGGCTTGCAGGGCTGCTGTCTCTGTCTGTGAAGGGAGCCGAGGTGGCCTCTATGACCATGGATGTGATTCAGAGCATCCCTAATCTGGACTGGCTCTCTGTCTGGATCAAAGCCTACGCCTTCATCCATGGTGGAGACAATCACAGAGCTATCAATACAATCTGGTGAGATGTACATAAGTCTACCTTCACATTATTTCTCCCTTTGCTTCAGTTTTGTCAAATATACCCAGAGGTCAGGTCAAGTCAGTGCCAGGGTTGGGAACTACTGCTCTAAAATAAACTGAAAAATTAAGAGATGAGCAGAATAAAGCCAAAAAAAATTCAACCCAAAACATAAATGATTTAAATACACTTAAACATTCAAAATAACAAATCTCTCTTTACTCTGGTAACTGTGTATGGTCACTAGTGAATCAAGAAAGGTTTTGACTGTTTTACATTATCATGGGAGTGTGTAGACAGGCTTCCCACACCTCCTGGAAAATCTGAAAAACCTGGAAATTGAGAGGCTATTTTTACTGAAAAATATTAAGACCCTAGAAAGGTTAAGCAGAGCTGGACAATATGATGATATTCTGTCGTATTGTGATCAGTTTAGCTATTGTCATAACACAATATACTTCCAAGCATATCAAGGATACTGTAGTGCTTTAAACACTGATCAACTGCAGGTTTCATTACAAACAGTGTAATTAGACTAGTATAATTAGATGAAGTTAGATGAGTAAAAAGCACTGTATTCAGTACGGGAGAGTATCTGCAGAGTAGTTTATAATAATCTGTAGCTATGTTTTTTTTTTTTGTGTTTTTGTTTTTTGTCTTTGATTACATGTATCACGATAAATATTGTGCATCATCAAATGTCCTTAAATATCGTGATA
Source organism: Salminus brasiliensis (assembly GCF_030463535.1). Lineage (NCBI taxonomy): Eukaryota > Metazoa > Chordata > Actinopteri > Characiformes > Bryconidae > Salminus > Salminus brasiliensis. The sequence continues at coordinate 7,954,933 of NC_132883.1, forward strand.
TAGTATTTTTACTGTATTGCCCAGCTTTAGTTTTATGTTGGATGTACGTGTGCTTGAGTGACAAGAAAAAACCCTCCAAAAAACATCTCTGTTGGTACAGTGTGTAAAGTTAATTGTTTTCAGGCCAAATTGTTTAAGGTTCATGTGATACCTGAGGCTTTCTTAATTTAGTGGCTGGATGTTTTTTAATGCAAATGACCCTTTATTATTAATGTTATTAATATTATTATAATTAATTCATTCATTCATTCATTTTATTATAATTATTTTTTAAAGCTCCCTAGAGAAGAAATCTCTCCTCAGAGATAATGTGGATCTGTTGGTGAGCCTAGCAGATGTTTACTTCAGAGCTGGTGACACCAAAAACGCCATCCTGAAATTTGAGCAGGCACAGATGCTTGACCCGTATCTGATCAAAGGTACACACGTCATTTTGGATTGTTTCTGTTTCTTTTAAAATTTTAATACAACATAAAGAGGAACTTCCAGATTCATATAATGTCATTGTAAAATTCTGTCAGCGAGCTATAGTTGATAGAAATGTAATTTTATACGCTGTACTGGATGTTAGGTATGGATGTGTATGGCTACCTTATGGCTCGAGAAGGCCATCTGGAGGATGTGGAGGTTCTGGGAGGTCGACTCTTCAACATTTCTGATCAGCATGCTGAACCCTGGGTGATATCGGGGTGAGATGGATGAAGGGTTCTCCTCAAACTCTGCTGTTTTCTGCTGATAAACAAGAATTTTAAATTGCTGCTTGGTTTTCAAGGTGTATCCAAGCTCCATGCCTCTTTAAGTACCTCCCAGTGTCCCTTTTGCTCTTCTAGGTGCCACAGTTTCTATAGTAAGCGCTACTCTCGTGCGCTGTACTTGGGGGCCAAGGCTATCCAGCTGAACAGCAACAGCGTGCAGGCACTCCTCCTGAAGGGGGCAGCACTGCGCAACATGGGTCGAGTGCAGGAGGCCATCATTCACTTTAGAGAGGCCATGAGACTGGCACCCTGCCGACTGGACTGTTACGAAGGTTCGGAGTTGTTACAAGATACTAAATATACCAACAAAGTAAAAAAAGAAAAATAACAGTTGATAAAAGTTATGGAAATGAAGCCAAAATTTTCTGCCATGCTAAATTTTTTACTAGAGGTGGAGCCAGACACGCCTACTCAGTTGGTAGACTTGCACCCCTCTCCCAGATTACTCTTCATTGAGTTTACAGCGCAGCCTAAAAGACTAGACGCAAAGTCTAGAGATTTTCTCCTGGATACCGGTAAATTACCAGTACCAGTTTGTATAGTAAATGTAACACTTCAACAGTAAAAGTGTCGTTCATGTAAACAGTTTACATTTCCATCTAAATACAGCACCAGAGCTCAGCTCTATTTGCCACTGAGATGAACCAAAGCTACTACGTTCCAGTTTAGCCCTCCTGAGCTGCTGTGAGAGAGTCAGCACACACTGGTGACGATTAAAAGACTCTGTACGGATCAAAAAGAAAAAAGATTGTTGGCGGAGTACAAATAATACTGAGCCCAGCACGTCTAACTACGCTTATGCTAGCTGGCTGACAAACAACTAATTAGATCACATTGGCTGTTTTACACTAATAGGCTTGCTGCCTGGCTCTTTTAACACGACCAACAGCACAATGCCACACAAATAACAGTATGATTAACTAGCCAGTTTACAGCTGACAGCAACTCAATGTAGTGGACAGCATGTAACCCCACCTTCATACAATAAAGCAGAATAAGGGGTTAAAAACAGATTTTTGGGAGGAAATAAAAATGGGCCAATATCAGCACAGGGACGACTGACTGTTGGAAATAGACACTGGAGATTGGAAAACTGTTTAGTGGAGAAATATGTGACTGAAACATATGGACATGGTTGGAGCTATGCATCAAACTGCAACCAGCCACCCTCTGCTGGCTTCGCTTTGAGTGGTGATGTACTGTACATGCTTTTCTATGGTCATTTTAAACGGCGCTAAATATATATTGTGACCTTCTCCATCTAATTAATCTAATGCTCTATCTAATTCTCCATTCATATAAAAAAAAGTTTATTTTGAGTATTTTTGATTCTGATCTAATGTGACTGACTGAGTTCCCCTTTGTTCTTATTAAAGGGCTTATTGACTGTTACCTGGCATCTAACGGTATCCGTGAGGCAATGGGGATGGCCAACAACATCTACAAAACCCTTGGAGCCAATGCCCAAACTCTTACCATTCTGGCCACGGTGTGTCTAGAGGATCCCATGACTCAAGAGAAGGCCAAAACGCTGCTGGACAAAGCCCTCGCCCAGCGGCCTGATTACATCAAGGCTGTGGTGAAGAAAGCAGAACTCCTCAGTATGTGACTAACTTCTTATGTGACACTTCTCAGGGCTGAGAGGAAATGTACTCAATCATAGTTAGTAGCCTCGGAGAGTGAGACTTGCCTCATCACTTCATACAATACCCCTCTAGCAAGTGCCTGGCATTAAGCATGGTGCCAATAGCTTCATGTTTACCTGCTCCAGAGAGTCCTATTCTATTGATGGTACATCTTTAGAGGGACTAGACAAGCTGGGTGTGTGAAATTGCACATCCGAATGCATTCATTAGAAGGGGTTTCCACAAACCTTTGAATATATAGTGTGTGTAATTGACCTATTTTTATTTATTTATTTATTTAAGCTGTGGCTACCAGTCTGTAGTTGTGTAATCATGTACACGACACCATGGGTGGGTTGCTTCTTGTAGGATTGGTAGGCTTTAGTCAAAATTGCAGCTCGTCTAAAGCCATCTTTCAGCCCTAAGCCCCAGTCTATGTAGTTGTTCGAAAAGAATCTTAATCATAATCACATAATCTTGAAAAATTATGTACACAGCTGTCGGCACCTTTTGCTATAAATATGTATTTGCTCCTCCTGGTCTTTTATCTCCATAATTGTCTAATTTCACTAATCATGACGTTTGTGCTTTTCAGGTCGAGAGCAGAAATATGAAGAGGGTATAGCCCTTCTGCGAAACACACTGGCTAATCAAAGTGACTGCATGCTCCATCGGATGCTGGGAGATTTTCTAGTAGCCGTTAACGATTATCAGGAGGCCATGGACCAGTACAGCATAGCTTTGAGGTAACCCCATCCACCTTTGCTAGACCCTCCTTAGACTAATTTAAAATTCAGAGACACTCCTTAATGTTTCTAGAAGAAATGTATCACTACTGAAGGAACATGTTCTAGGGTTTCTGATTCAGTTGATTTTAAACGGCCGCTAGCTGTTCTTAACTCCACCTTCACTGAGGTGCAAACCTCTTCTGTTGCTCGTAGTCTTTATGTATGAACTACCACACCATAATGGCATAATGTATTCAGCAACAACAGCATTAGTGAAGCCAGGATGTGAGTGGATTACCACCCCTCCTCGTCCCAAACTCACCAACTCGTCCCAAAAGTATTGCATGGAGCAGCATCCATTATTCCAGCAAACACAATTCCGCTGCTCCACACCTCAATGCTGGGGCTTTATACCCCTCAAGCCCACACCTGGTATTAGGCAGCATGGTGCCAATAGGTACAAGCTGTGGTTGTGCATTTGCACATCTGTGTCAGCAATGAGTGCAGCTGAAAACATTTACTAGAAGGGATGTCCACAAACATTTAATTTATAAGAAACATGTTCTAGACTGCCCTCTGGTGGAGTATAAAGTTCAGGCATTTCTTGTTCATGTTTAAAACAGACAAATAACTAACACAGACTAGTAACAGTGGCATTTCCTTCTCCCCCAGTCTGGATCCAAACGACCAGAAGTCTTTAGAGGGCATGCAGAAGATGGAAAAAGAAGAAAGTCCCACAGATGCCACGGTGGAGCTGGACGGAGATGACATGGAGGGCAGCGGAGAGGAGGGAGACCTGGAGGGCAGTGACAGTGAGGCAGCGCAGTGGGCTGACCAGGAGCAGTGGTTTGGCATGCAGTGACCTTTACTTCCAGCAGTGTTGGAACACCTCAGAGTACCAAGGCTGATCTAGGAGCAGCTCCCTGCTGGCTCTCTCGTACCATTATGCAGCAGGATATAACTGCCTTAACTGACTGTAGATCAGCACTGTTACTCTTGAGAAATATGAGACAATGTAGGGATCCTGCCTACATAATAAACTGGTGCAGCGCCTCCTGCTGGCTGGGAGATGTGGCCAAGCAGGCACAAGCAGAGAGAACTTCTTTTCTGAAGTTTAAAGACTGACGACCATGCCTGAACATGGAAGATACAGCTGTGGGTGATGGCACAGGGTCATAAAAAGCAGCCTTTATGATGAGTGCTGGCAAATTTCTGTAGAAGCACTTTCACTTCTGTCTCGATGGAAGTGTGTATGTGTGCAGTGCTGCCACCTGCTGGTGCACTTCACAAAGTGCTTGATGCTTGTATGCCCCTGTTATTTTCTCTGGGTGGTTTGAAGAGGTGTCTCTCTATCAGACCATGTTTTTACTGAACTTCATTAACATGATCTTAACATTGCTAGAATTGTTGTTCTTGGCCTTGTAGAAGTCGCGGAAGCAGCCTCTTCCTGAGAACTTCTTAAGGACTCAGTAGAAGAACAAACTGAGCTGTCTAAAAGGATTTGCTCTTTGGAAGCAGATCCAGGCCAGACTTCACATATTTCAACTCGCATAGCCTGAGGTGCTCCTCCTCTTTGTGGTGTTGCTTATTTTTTACATTTATTCTAATGTTTAACATTGTATGGTATTGTGAGCTGTGAATAATACTATTTTTGAATGTTAAGAAATAAAAATCATGACCGATGCTTTAGTAACTGAGTGCCTGTCCTTTTTATTGCTTTATTTATTTAGTTTATTTATTTATTTTATTTCAGAAAGGTCCCCATCAAAATGCATCACAAAGGCTGGTCAGTAAAACAGTATTAATGATTATTGGGATGAATTGCACCACAATATGCATAGATATGGTTTTCCATGCAGATCGTTACGGTCATGCTAAAACCTTGTATCTCCAAAATGCCAGCTTTACAGGAGAGGGAACATTTTAGTGGAAGTTTATGGTCAAAAGCTTTATTCCGATTAAATTTGGAGCATTTCTATTGGTCCGTTCCTCATCAAATTTTGACGCAATGTACACAACTTCCAGTTCCAACTTGGGTCAAAAAGCAAAAAATCTAAAATTGAGGAAATACACCAATAACACCATAACATAGGCTCCCGTCTACTGCCACAATGTGACCATTTGACCTCTGAAGGTGTCCTGTGATCCCTTCAGTTGTGAGATGGGGCCTTCATGGAGTCTGTCAATGAGCCTAAGGTGCCCATGACTCTTCGCCAGTTCACCAGTTGCCCTCTGCTGGAGCACTGTCTGGAGGTACTGAAGGAAAGTATTCTCTTATTTTATGGTACATTTGTTTACATGCTTCCAAAATGTAGTATTATGTAGTATGATGGTGACCAGGTGGAGCATCTAGCAGACAACCATTGACTGGGAATGCAGATGTTCTGGCCCCTCCTGAGATGGTCTGAAGTTAAGGGTCAGTAGCTTCAGGGTCATAACGGATGGCCATCTGTTTAATGAAGACACTCCGGTTTCTAGCCCTCCTTGCCTCAGGTCGAAAACCTTCTATAAAGACCTGGGTGAAACTAGCTTCCTTCAGGCTGAGTGGCACAATAATGGATCTGAGATGCATCTTGCCTTCATCTGGTCTCCTGTGTCTTTCCTCTCCAGCTGCAAGAACACAAGTTCACAACAGTACTGAGCACCACTGAGTACCAGGAGAACCTCCACAAGACCTGCCTGATGTTTTGTAAACGCCCTGACAGTGATTCAGCCACCCTTGCGAAAGTGGCTCAGATTTCCCCCAGTCCCCGCTTTCCCATTTCCCCCTTTCTTTCCTGACAGAAGCCATTAGCCACCTGTCAGTTGTGTAAATGTTATGGCTGATCAGTGTTTTTGCATATTTGACAGTCATGGTCATCATCAAGATTACACCATATAATATAAAACTACACACATCAGTGTTTGATCAAACAATAAAACACCAACACACTCTTTTACTGTCACTTTATTGACCGTAAGTCATTGTGATAATTACAATAGTCAACACTGCTGGGGCAGTGTCTTGCCATCAGTCATCATAGGAACTGTAAGAACGACTGGCTGGCTGTTTGTCATACTCCTCTATGCTGAAACTCATCTGCTCTAAAACAGGACGCACATCACTGTGCAAAGCAATAATTCTCAGAATCAGGAGAGATTTTGCTGATTTTACACATCTCACAGGACTTCCATTGGGAAAAAGGAGGAGAAGCTGGTGCCGGTCACTAACGCCGTCTGGTATTTCTTCTATCTATCTATCTATATATAAATTAAGTGTTGCTGTGCTATACAAAAAGCTTCGAGTCTTACCAGAACAAATGTCTCAGAGTACCTTTAAGGGCATGCACCACGAAGATCTCACTCCCTTTGTATTAAATCCCCTGAAAATCTCCATTTCTATCAGTGAAGTCTCCAAAACGGCCTTCATTATTCACTCCTAATGAACAAAACGCTGAGTACCTTTCTAAACTAATTATTATACATCTTATTTTCTCTGTAGCACAGTTGGCATGCAGGTCTTGGATGATGTGGCACTGCTTAAAACACACGCACTAAACTACTGAAACCTTTTACAGCTTCTGCAGAGGGTTACCAAGAGCCAGGCTCAGATCACCCGTGCTGAGGAGAGAGAAAGGGAGAGAGAGAGAAATAAAGAAAGATGTAAAATAAGTAAATGAATAAATATATAAATAAAAAGGCTGTTTGTAACAAATGCTTAAGCAAATGACCAGGAGACAGATTCATAAAAGTGTCTTAAGAAAGAACTCCTCTTTACTTAGTTTTTACTATAATTTTAAGAATAGTTATTCTTAAGAAAAATAGATTTATGGTGCTAAATAATAGCTTAACCTTACTGACGGCCTCATACTGGTCTTAGACTGTAAGAGGTCAAAAGGTCTGTCTCTAAGCTGATCAGTTTAAATAGCTGAATGACTGAATCCTGATAAATTAGACCTTATTTCTAAAGTGGAGATTGTTTTAAAGGACTGTTGGTTTCTGTAGAATTTATAATAACAGCTTTTTAAGCTCATTCCTGTTATATTTTGGAGGATGTTTTTTTGGTTTTCCTGTTGCCGGTTTTTGCCACAGTTTGTTTTAGTATCGTGTTTAGTGAATTATTTATGCTTAGTTATTTGAAAGCTGTTTTTCTCCATTTATCTGTTCTCTGACTTAACAGAAAATTACAAAACGCGCCTCACGATAAACGGCAAAACTCTCTAGAGTCTCTAGAAAACATTAAGAACATTTAAGAGAATCAAGAACAAGAACACTTATGAACGTATTCATGTTCATCTTAAGAAAGCGCTTATGAATATGACTCCAGGAAGGCAAAAGTGTAGTAATTAAAACTTAAAGAATGAACAATCTTAGGCATTGAAATGGGGCAAAAATAAACCCTTTCTAGTCATTTTCCAGCACCACAGTTTAGCAGAAGGAAGGAGTTCAGCTCCCCACAACCAGCCCCACATAGTCCACCAGCCCACAAAACACCTCACAGTACATGAAAGGCTTTAAGTGAATAAAACCAGGGAGCTCAACCTGCAGAAGCTGGAGGGGCACCAGATCAAATTTGTGATCAGAGAAAGATTTCAGCAATTAAAACCAAATCAATGATTAAATTTAGCATTTTATTTTGGAATTTCACATTTGAACACTTTTAAGTGATCCATTTAATCAGAACACCTCAGAACGTTTAAAATAATCAATTTTGTTACAATAAGAAGCTATTTTATTATTATTATTAAGTCTTTTGGTTCAGAGGCAAAGAAGGACAGTTTGTCCACCCTCCAGCTTTGCAGGTTGACGGCCCAGGCATTAGACAATGACAAATAAATCATTCCAAGGCAACAAATGCAAATAACCAAACAACCCTGCATTAAAGGCTCAATCTACTGATCTTTCAGTTTCTACACACTGCTAAGAAGTAAAACAGCCATTAGAGCGTTCTGGTTTATGTGATATTATTCATTAGAGATTTATTGCAGAGTCTGCTACAGTGGTGGAGATAGGAACCAACATTTAGACCACTCAAACAATCCATCTTCACTGTAAAAGTCTGTCAAAACCTTGGAGGTCAACGTCAAAAGATTTTATTCGAAGTTATTTAAGAACTCTTCTTTTGGTCCAGTCATCATGAAATTCAATGTAAAGAACAACTCCAAGGTTTTGTGCGAGACTGATCAAATGAGGGCACTTTATTTACCATCTAAAACAACTTCTGCAGCAGTCTGTACATGGTAGGAGACAAAATAGCACCTAAAAGAACCTTACATTTCGTCCTATTTTGTGTAACAGCTTTGGGATGTTCTATCTAGAGGACGTCTTGATGGCCAATTAAACGCTGCGGATCTGGTGCCACTCACCACCACTGTAACAATTCTTCAACCTCTGTAGAACATCATCTCACACCAATGATTTTAATTGCACAGAAATGTCGACCGATCAGTGGAGCTGGCCTTTACAGTAGTACTCATGAGGAGGTGAGGTTACAGCAGAAGGTTACAGTCGGGTTCTCACTCTCCGAGCCGAGCGATGGAGGGAATGCATTTATTAATATTTTAAGACCAGTTTTGAGTGAAACATGCTCACCAAGTTCTCCTGATTAAACACAAAAACCACTCATCAAGTACAGTTACGATTAAAAAAATAGGGAAGATCTGTTAGAGTCTGACTCCACCATGTGCTATTTACACACACATTTACACAGGCCTGCAACCAGCAGGCCCTTCTAATGGCAGGAACGCCAGAATCCTTACCTCTAAAACTCCTTTAAAACCAGGGACGTCTGTGCTGAATTTATTCACTTGAGTACTAAGATTTATGCTCACTCACATAGTTAACACACACTACCACACCACACGCACCATTGCTTAGCTATAGGTCTCACACGGTCACTTTCTACAACCGCAGATAAGCTTTTAAAGCAACTCAAAAACAAACAAAAAAATAAATAAATAAATGAAAATAAAAAAGTGGAAGTATACATACTCCCTGAATATGATCAAATAAATGTGTACTGCTCATCTTTAGGGTTGTAAATACACATGTTAACAGAGCTGGTGGGTTTTCAAAGCTTTAAAAGTACAGCCAGGATGGTCTTCCACAGGGATTAAAATTAGTCAATTAAACATGAGGTAGCTGAATTCTGCAAACTGCAGAAGGAATTAATCGTTTAAGAAAAAAATCAAACAAAACAGAATACCATAAATTAATGGTTCAACGAAAAGGAACAAAAACATTTAATCTGAATGGGAAGGACAGAATCTTATCCGGCATTCCCAGCTTAAAAGGCCCGCTTTTCCTACAATGTTCACAACTCTAATTAAATTACACTATATTGACAAAAGTATTGGGACACACCTCTTAAATCAACAAACAAAACTCTGGAGCAGTGGAAACATGTTACGTGGAGTGATTAAGCAGGATTATCTATCTGGCCGTCTGATGGAGTCTGAATTTGACGAACGCCAGGAGAATGTTACCTGTCTACAGTTGGTACAGTGCAGTCAAGGTTTGGTGGAGGAGGGATAATGCTATGGGGTTCTTTCCATATCAGCTCTATATTAATGCCTATGGATTTAGAATGGGTAGGCGTAACATCCCAATATTTCTGTCCATATAACAAAGGATAACGAGGGCAGCTGAGAACAAAAGCCTTTATATGTATATGTAACAAAAACAAACCAAATGTGTTAAGTGTGCTTTAAAACGGAATGATTAAAAACAGGAATAATGGTAGATCACTCAGAGCCAAGTATACATTAAAAAAGAAACCCAAAGCATACAGTTTGTGGATGTTTGTGCAAACATTGACTTGGTTAATGTGTTTCCTGGTTAATGGGTTTTTTTGGACCGGTGCTTGTTAGCGTCACTGCAGGTCTTGGATCAGTCAGGCAGTCAGGAGGACCAGAGCAGGCTGCTCATGTTAGTGTCTGTGCTGTACAGCCACACCACCAGGGGGAGTGAGATGGCTACAAAGGGCCAGGAGATGCCCTGGGCGCATGCAGAGAGGGAGCAGCCTCCCTGCCGGGGCTCCGGCTCTAGGTCTTTACCCGGCTCCAGGTAGTTTCGTGCCACAAACTTGAGCAGCTCGTCCATCAGGATGACTGGCAGAGAGATTTTCAGCACCATCAGCCACTGAGTCACGTTCAGAGGAGTGATCTGGAAAATGACCTGGGAGGATAAAGGGAAGAGGGCAATGTGACTGTCCCAAAACTCTCAAGGTTTAGATTTCTCAAGCTAAAACCCCCATTCATAAAAGGAATTTTCTTTTACCCCCCTTTTAAATTTCATCTCTTATATTACATGATATCAGGTGAAAACCCTAGTCTTAAAATATTCCCACTCTTTAGGAAAATATTTTTTTCAGGACTTTCCAGAAAGTTTTCCTTGACTTTCATACAACAAGCATAGTTATTAAATACTCAAATATTCATGCATCCATCAAACTCTTCCATGAGATAAAAATAAATACATCTGTAAATACATTGCAGGAATTTCATTTTCTAGGAAACTAAATCTCTAGGATTTACTAGGACATATGAGAACACTAATAGCCTAAGAAAAAATGGGCAGACTGGTGCAATGCTGGGGAAAGTGCTCCAAACAAGGATTTTTCCCCTTTCATAATTTTTCTTCTCCCCCCCTCCCTCAGATTGTCACTATAATTCCATGAGTCTTATAATATAAGATGATGTCAAGTTGAAATCCTATTCTTGGCTCCATCTCGACTATAAACTGCCAAGCTGTGGATCTCCAGAGTGGCCTGCTTTTTCTCCGCTCGGAAGTCTTACCGGCAGCGGCTCCACGTAGAGGATGAGGAAGTGCAGGGACATTGAGAGGCAAATGGCTCCCAACAGCCACACATTCTCCCACGGGGGCATCCGCAGCAGAGACTGGTTCTCAGAGAGGCTGGACAGAGAGTCAGAGAGAAGGTTAATGATACATATAGATATATATATATATTTTTTTGGGGGGTGGGGGTGGGGTAATTGTGTCCGATTTATATGCAAATTTGACTTTAGTATGGGCTAATAAATGGTGGTGTAATGGTACATAAAAGTCATGGTTTGATTCCCACCGAGGTGTGGACATCACAGTTCTGCAGAAGGATAAGGCAAATTCATGAAGCTAACCTAGGATTTCTTTAACTTATTTTTAGCTAACCAACTAAATTACCCCCCACCCATCTAGTGTGGTTTAGATTTCCAGATAATTCCCAGTGGTACAGACCTGTTAAGAGCATTGCACATTTCGATGGTGACAAGTACAGACAGAGCCATGGTCATGGGGTACGGGGACTCGAACACGTGACACTCCAGATCCTGAAATTCAGGATTATCAGGAGCACACTGCAGGAAGTGGCTCTGAGAGAGAGAGTGAGAGTAGAGACATCACACAGGGAGAGGAAATGGCTGTTAAACTCAAATAAACAAAGAAAAATCCACACTTGAGAAGCTGAACTAAGTAAAGAGGTCACTAAACCTCAAATGGATGTACTGTACTGTGCTGAGCTGGGAAACCAGCCAGTGAGATGTCCTCCACTCTAAATCCCAGAATCAGTCATCACTCAGCATTCACATAAGAGCACTTACCAGCTGGTAGAGGGTGATCTGAGGTCCATCCTCAGCCACAGTGAACCACCAGGCTGCGGCACCCACTGTAGCAGCACCCACGTAGCCTGGAAGACAGCACAGACACACTGCAATTACCACCTACAATTCTCTACATCAGTGGCTCTCAATTCCACGCTTAGGGAAAACCTGACTTTAGTGCAATCCTAAAGAAGCCCTCCCCCCTCAGTCTACATACTACAATGAAAAACACCAGATACTGAGTTTTGTATCAAAATGGTCTTATGAAACTTCAGCTTCTAAATACTGGCTGATACCAATACCAATCTGATCCATGCGTTTCAACAAATAGTGTAATTAGTAGACAAGCCATGTACTACTAATTAACACACATTGGTTACCTACTTTTTAAATGACCATTTTGGTGTTTAACATTTTATAACACAGACTAGCATTCCTGATACTTTACTGATTCAATGTACTTTGCTGAGAAATTAAGCATTTTAATCAATAAAACATTTTGTGATTTTATTATCTATAACACATTTAGAGGGTGCTCTGCTAGAACTGCTAAAACACTGGTACAAAAAGGAGTAAAAAAAAAATTGGATCAGGCTTTAAACAGCTGATACCTGACCGGCTTTAAAATCACTACCCACTCAGTTAATTTATATAAAAGACAAAATAAAAGTAAAGTAAAATGTCAGAAATCATAAAAAATATTAAAATCCAGACCCCCCTCCTCAAACTACATGAAGTTGCTAAGTAGTCATACTGTTGACATGATGGCAATTGTACAGGAAACAGAGTGTATTAGCTTCCAGTACTTTCTAGCTACATTAGCATTGTAGCTATAGCATGAAACCAAAGAAGCAAACTTCAAAATACCCAACAGGTCACAATTTGTCCCTTATCCCAAACGCTGTGGAATTTGAGTTTTTGCCAAACACAAATCAACCATGTCAACAGTTCTCTCTGTACAGTTATAGAGACTTACAGCCAATGGCCAGGTATCTGAAAAACAGCCAGCCAGAGATCAGGGGCTCCTTGGCATTGCGGGGGGGCTTGTTCATGATATCTAGGTCAGGGGGGTTGAAGCCCAGGGCAGTGGCGGGCAGGCCGTCCGTCACAAGGTTGACCCACAGCAGCTGCACTGGGATAAGAGCTTCAGGGAAACCCAGTGCTGCTGTCAGGAAGATGCTGGAGTACAGAAAGGAGGAGAAGAAAACAACCATTAATTAGTCAGTCATGTGATCTTGATAATGGCATTGTCTTAAATGTAAGGAGGAGGGTTGGTGACCACTGTTTAAATTAAACACACAGAATCACAGACAAGACTTCAAGATGGAAGTCAGGGATAGAGATAAAGTCTGCAGGAAGACTGCCCTTCAGGAGCAAGGCAGAGATTGGTAAAACACTGCTCTAGAAAATGTTTATGACCAAAAAACCATTTGTAACCAATTATACCATACATCACAGGGTACAATTTTATTTACCAGGTTATTCTGAATAAAGAACAAGTGCAGAGAACGAAAATAAACAGCGTTTCAACAAATAGTTTAATTAGTAGACATGTACTACTAATTAACACATGGTTACCTACTTTTTAAATGACCATTTTGGTGTTTAACATTTTATAACAGCTTGACTGACCGATTTGCCAGGAAAGGAAACTCATTAGACACTAACCAGACGACCTCTCCCACGTTGGAGGAGATGAGGTAGCGGATGAACTGTTTCATGTTGTTGTAAATGGCGCGTCCTTCCTCAACAGCGGCCACAATGGATGAAAAGTTGTCGTCAGCAAGGACCATTTCCGAGGCTGTCTTGGCCACAGCAGTGCCAGAGCCCATAGCGATGCCAATCTCTGCCTTTTTCAGGGCAGGGGCATCGTTCACTCCATCTCCTGTCTAAAAACAGAGGGAAATGAAATGATATGATACAACATGCTTATAATTACATTCCCTGGCCATCAAGTTAGTTCTCAACATGGGAGAGGAAGGTTATATGAGGGCATATATGAGAGATTTCTGGGACCAGGATTAAGTGTAGTCACTGTATTTTCCCTTTAAAGAGGAGGAAAAAATATTCTCCATTCAAAATGCTGTACTGTACAGCATCAGACTTAATCCATGTCTGGGAAGCCAGCCCAGGAGGACTAAGGAAATTAATTAAAGTGACAACTGTTAAATTGTAATATTCACAGAAGTGCTAGGTTATAATCTAGTGGTTAGGGGTTCCTCCTCCTCAACTTATCCAAAAGATTTTGAATGGAACATCATTCCAACGAACACCGTGGACTCAATGCTGTGAGCTGTGCCGCCCTCCCCCTCTAGTCCAAATCTGGCATTAGGCATGCTGCCAATAGGTGTATGTTGATCAAGTTTATCCTATTCTATTGGCAATACTTCTCAACAGGGACTAGACAAACTGTGTGCGTACACCTGCATCTGCACATCTGTGTCAGCAATGGGTGCATCTTAATGCATTCATTAGAAGTGTCCACAAACATTCGGCCTCAGTTTGGAAGTTCATTTACCTTAAAACGTCCTACATGTGTGATAAGGCAGCGTGGGTTATTTTTACCATGGCAGTGATCTCGTCGAAGCCCTGAAGGAACTCCACGATCTTGGACTTGTGCGAGGGCTCAACGCGGGCGAAGCAGCGGGCGGCCACGACTGCCTCACGCTGGGAGTGGGGGGAGAGGTCATCAAACTCACGACCTGTGAAGGCCATGTGGTTGATGTCGTCGTCTTCAGAGAAGATACCGATGCGTCTGCAGATGGCCACGGCTGTGCCCTTGTTGTCACCCGTGATCATGATGACCCGGATGCCGGCCTGGCGACACAGCTTGATGGAGGCGGCCACTTCAGTCCTAGGTGGGTCCAACATGCCCACACAGCCCACGAAAGTCAGGTCAGACTGGACAGAGCAGTGAAGAGAATGCCGAAATAGCTGTGATTAGTGGTGTGCTCCGAGGTCATGGGTAAAGCATACCTATGTAAAAGGGTAAAGCTTCCAACTGTGCAATGGTAGAGGCTGTAAACGTTTTTACTAGTGTAAAGTACATGAAATACTGATGCCTGTTGGACTGCAGAGCCATTGTAATAAGTAGGGCTGTGTACTGACCTGAAGCAGGGGATTCAAACCGCATCACAAAATTTGATACATCGCAATTTTCTTTAATTAATTAATGTCAGGAAAATGCTTATAAAAAACAAACTTTTGAGGTGGCCAGAACCCTGGGATCTGCCGACAACAAACCAGAGTACGACACTAATGGCAGACAGTGGTTCTGCTTGTGTGCTTGATAATCTTCACATTTTAAAGAATCGAGACAGTATTGCAAAACCCATCACAGCACTTCGATATGCTGACATTTTCTTACATCCCTAGTCATTAGCGGTCACCAAGCTACCAAAGGCTTTATACCTCGTACTCCTGGAAACGGGCCGTGTCGCTCAAAACCATCTCCTCCTTTTTGAGCGGGTTGTCGTGGGTCGCTAAAGCCAGGCATCGCAGAGTGTCCCGTCCAGTGCCATATTCTCTGATCACGGACATGATCTTCTCCTTGATGCCGCTGGACATGGGCACCCGAGTGCCACCCACGCGTACGTATGCACACCTATCGATCACTCCCTCTGGAGCACCCTGAAAAACACACACAGTAAGAATTTGAGTCTTCTTTGTTAGAGTTAGGGCAGGGCAGACTTATCAGAAGTGCTCAAGATAACGGATGGCTATTAACCCTAGTCTGTATTAATCATTAGTGAGATTACCAGTTTTGGTCTAACCAGTCTTTTAAGAATATCTCACACAAACAGTCTGGAATGTAAAAGAACTATGGCCAGTTGCTGAAGTCACTCAGAGTCACATTAATATACTGTCAAGTCTTCCCCATTCTAGGACCATCCAGAGTAGCATTTTCCCTACACTAACAGGCAACTAGCAAACAAGCAGCCTGCTGAGGAGCTGAATTTAGTGAGGGGAAAGTACAGAAATGTGTAAAGCATGAGGATCTCCAGCCCTGGTTTGGATTCAAAAGGAGCCAATCAGGCTTTTCTGACCAATAGAAAAAATGGTTCTAGAGTAGCCTCAGTTCAGCACATTGTGTTCTGCTGTAACGCACCCATGTAAAACTCCTGGAAAGGGCCTGTCAATTAACAGACTAGTTGCACTAAAAAGTGCAGGGCAGGATGTTCTCCAAGACCAGGGTTGGGGACCACTGTGCAGAACTGTGACAAGTTTGACACTCCTGAACTGGGCTGAGAACAGACAGGAAGACTGCGGAATGGTATTCGGTCACCTTGACAAACATCTTGCTGGAAGTAGACTTGCCCTTGCTGGGGCTGCAGTAAACAGACATGGACTTCCTGTCCCGGGAGAACTCCAGGGTGAACTCCTTCTTCATCAGCTGCTTTATCACCTGACAGGGACACACATAGATACACTAAATTGGAGAGCCCAAGGCCATAGAGCTTTAGAGAAATGAAATCTGATGTGTAATGTGGTATTTAGAGTGTGGTTTTGCTGTAGGATATTTACAGAGTTGCAGGCATTGGCTCTCTCAATCCTGGAAAGGCTCCTGACATCTGTGTCAAACACGTTCATCTTCTCCACCAGACAGGTCAGAGCTGTCTCCGTGGCCTCTCCCACCTTCTCATACACACCTTTAGACTACACATGTACACAAATATGCTGAATCAGCTTCACTCATATGCAAATAATGATTTATTTTAGGGGAAAAAAAAAAACACACACAAAGCAAATGCAGACTTTTCTCTCAACACTGAGTGTTTGATCTCAGCCTTAGCTAATGAGCAGGATCATGACACTACCTCGTTATAGTCCAGGGAGGAGTCGTTACAGAGAGAACAGATGGTGGCCATCTCCACCAGAGCATCATATCCAGAGCACTTCACCAGTCGGTTATCCAGATACCTGCAGGGTGATGCAACAGTGTGCAGTCATTACAAACCACCATGTAAGCATTACACACAGACGAGCAGTTGCATGACATAGGAGAGTCATTTAACCTTAATTCTACTTTTAGTCCTGTTAAATTAGACACAAATTCTAGTAATTCAGTTATTTAAACTGATTATTAGAGGCTGATAAGGTTTAAAAAAAAAAAAAAAAATGAAAAGAAAAGGAGGAATGCCAACTGGTCTATGGCAATTAATCTAAAGAGACAAAAACACTTTGTATGAAGTTATTACTAAAAAAAAATACAGAAAAAAAAAGAAAATTTTTTAATAGAGCATTTGAGAACTTGACACACTGCTGCATTACAATAACTCTACCATGTCACTTGTCACTATTTTTCTTAGGCATGAAGTTAAGAAAATAACTGCATCCAAGAAGAATTTTTGTAACTCTGGCCTCAGGAGAGCACATTTCTTGGTTGTCAGTACTTGAACTCAGGAACGGATATGGAGACACTCACACTTCTCCCTCAGGTGCATATGTGGACCCAGAGATGGTGAACTCTGTCAGAGAGCAGTGCTCATTCTCGGCTTTGTCCAAAATGAACATCTGGGAAAAGAAAACAAAAAGACACGATACAACAGATTAAGGAATTAGGTGTTAAGCTAAAAAGATGTGCGCAGATGCAATAAAGAACTAAATCATTAGTGACAATCCTGAGTCTGTGGCAATTTTCTCTTCATCTGCAACTATGCTGCAATTTATTTAATTACCACTATGCAAGGTCTGACAGTCACTGTTTTGCTACAACTGCTGTAGTACATCCTGACTACTTAAATGCACAATGAGATCCATTCAGAAATTTCAGCCTTTTAATAACCTCACATAACATAACTATACTAAATATAGTAATAAAAGCTACAATACAGTAAGTGTACGCATGAGGTCAATAATCCTAACTGCTACACTGATCTGTAGTATAGAAGTGTTAGCAGCTCCAAAGTGGGGCTGGGAAGCCCAGTGTGCTCCCACAGGAAGACCTGCCATATAAACATCCAAAATGACACGACCGTAACAGGAAAGGAGAGAGAGTGCGAGCGAGCAGAGTGTGGCAGCCTGCTTAACGCTCATTTCCCCGGTCTGCTGCAGGGACGCTATAAAGCTGCATCAGGCAATAAAACACATTGCATTGGACATCACAGCCAAACACACACACCTCCATCTAAGCACCTAACTGCCAGGCCATCAGGCTCTCCAACTCTCTCCTGCTACACTCAGACCTGTTGCCTTTGCTGCAACAGTTACTGAGTCGTTTCTCCCTACTGATCGGAGTACAGATGGGGAGTACAGAATGCTAGAGGGGGAAAATTAAAATAAAAACCCCCAAAATACGCTTTTCTGCCAGATCAGCAATTTTCTGCTGAGAGCCAGTTGCTGGAAGTAGAGCACCGCTGCTGTTACTCAGTACACTCTGCCCTGCAACTCTTGTCTGAGATTGTGACAGCACATGACAGTAAGGTGTCCGTACACTTCACTGCCATCAAGTTACCAATGCCTCAGCATTTTCAAAAATACACCAGAGAAATGCTAGTGTTGCATATCCAGCCTTCATGAACAAAATCCAGCAGTTAGCATTCTACAGCTAGACCTTATAAGCCATTAATGCAAGAGTTCAGCGAAATTAATCAAATCCAAGTTACAGCTTCCTCTTGGCCAGACGTCATACATCTAGATTTTTTTGAAAATGTAGCCTC
Organism: Salminus brasiliensis; assembly: GCF_030463535.1. NCBI lineage: Eukaryota > Metazoa > Chordata > Actinopteri > Characiformes > Bryconidae > Salminus > Salminus brasiliensis. The sequence continues at coordinate 7,973,276 of NC_132883.1, forward strand.
TCTGCATTTGGGCCTTCTGTTTTGGACAACGCTGCTGCTGATCAACCACTCAACTTGCTATGAAATCCGCCACTTCACTGTCTTATCAGCCAGTGAACCTTCCACACCCTCCTGATCAGACAGGTGTGTGGCTTTTTTCAGATTTCAAGTGTCTGTGTGTGAGAGATATGTGGATCAGCTGTTTGAACATAGTGAGAAAATATTTGTTGTTAAAAAAAACATGCTTCAGCTTTGTGAGGTACTGAGGTCTATTTTGGCCTTTATGCTGTTTCTTTACGAACCTGAATTCAAACTTTGAGGTGTTAGACCCCCAGGTGGGCTGAGTTTGCATACAGACTGAGATACTGTTGAACTCAAGAAAAAAGCCAAATATTTAATATAAAAATCCAGATGTGTGGATGGGGGCCTAAAGAAAGCCTGCATACTCACTCTGCACACAGACATCTGGTTGGTGGTGAGGGTGCCAGTCTTGTCGGAGCAGATGACCGATGTGCAGCCCAGCGTTTCGACTGAGGGCAGGGAGCGGACAATGGCATTCTTCTTGGCCATGCGGCGGGTGCCCAGGGCCAGGCAGGTGGTAATGACGGCAGGAAGCCCCTCAGGGATGGCAGCCACAGCCAGGGCCACGGCGATCTTGAAGTAGTAGACCGCACCTCGGATCCAGGAGCCACCGTGGACTGGGTCATTGAAGTGGCCGATGTTGATGATCCACACGGCAATGCAAATGAGCGAGATGACCTTGGAGAGCTGCTCACCGAACTCATCCAGCTTCTGCTGCAGGGGCGTCTTCTCCTGCTCCGTGGACGCCATCTCATCTCGGATCTTACCGATCTCAGTGTTCACACCTGTGGCCACCACCACGCCCACAGCCTTACCAGCTGCAATGTTGGTGCCCTGGGTAACAAATTAAAATGGCCATTCAGCAAGATCCCCTCTTTGATCTCAAACCTCTAGAAAAGGTCAGGACAGTGAAGAAGCAGACTGGAGCGGTCCTCTAATCTGGATCGACATTTAATAAGAGTAATACAAAGAAATGGCAGAAGTAACCTGATGGTGCACCAATGACAGCTAGCGTAAAAGGTCAACAGCACATGCTTTGTGATGGTACTCACAGAGAACAGCATGTTCTTCTTGTCCTGATTGACAGCGCGGGGGTCGGGAACAGGGTCGGTGTGTTTAATGACTGAGACAGACTCGCCTGTATGCGCAGACAGAGAGAGAGAGAAAGCCATATAGGTCAGTTTCAGGCTCATGACAGTATATGCAGGGACTGCTTATTAAAAGACAAGCATTGCACACGTGGGGTTTTGCTTCATAAGTAAACATCTTTCTGTCTACATGAGGCTGCATTACTCCGCATGTACACAAAACTGTATATTTAGAGGTTTGTTACCCGTGAGGATGGACTGGTCCACTCTCAGCGTTGTGGACTTGATGGAACAGATGCGGATATCTGCAGGGACTTTGTCTCCCACTGGAGAGGAAAAGAGAGAAAGGGACAAATTAGGTCAAAAATCTGATTTATTTTGAGGATATTTAGGAGAGGAACATATTGCAATGCACCATCCTAACAGCAGTACAAATAAAACACCATATGGACAAAAGTATTGGGACACTTGCTTAATCCCTGCAACTTCCTAGGTTCTTTAAATAAAAAGCCCTGCTTTTGTTGGCGTAACTATCTCCACTGTCCAGTAAAGTCTTTCTACTAGATGTTGGAGCGCTTCTATGAGGATTGAATTACATTTAGTAACAAGACCATTAATGAGTTCAGTGTGCTAACCCAAAAGTATCATCCCAGAGAACACAGTTCCATTGCTCCACAGCTTAATGCTAGTGGGAATTACACCCCTCTTGCCCATGGCAGGCATTAGTTATGGCTCGAACAGGTCCATGTTCACCTGCTGCAGAGTCTCCTATTCTATTGCCAGTGTTTCTCTACAGAGACTAGACAAGCAGTTTGTGTGCATTTGCACATCTGTGTCAGCAATGGGTGCAACTTAACATAGCTGAATGCATTCATTAAAAGGGGGTTCTACAAAGACTTAGACATGATATACTTCTAACTCTCTGCGGTTCTTGAGCAATTGATTATTTTTAAACAAGCTTGGCAAACACTAGAAAATGAGAGACAGCTTGGTCCCATTTTGAGCCTTCAAACACTGCTTTTCATGCATTTTCTGCAAGGGGTCTATCAAGGACAGCAAAGTTTAGAGCCGCTGGAAAGACCTGTAGGTAATCTTCAGAAGCCTAGATAATCACGCCAGTAGATTTCATTACATACAGTATTCACTGAACGGAAAGCTTCACCCAAAAAAACAAACATGTCTAGTACCAACTGGGGCCCATTAGCCTTATGCAAGTCAGACTGAAGCAGTAGACTCCCTCTAGCTTTCAGTCACTCTAAAGTTAGAATTTATAGTAAGAGTCTCTTTATTTAAGTCCCATAAAACCGTCCATCTCTTTAGTAAAAAGGATTACAACCAAACCCATTTGAAGATGAAGTGGTTTTCCTTCTTCTCGTTAAAGACGGATCCTAGAACAGCCCCTTTACTGCGAACATTCTGATTAACGCAATTAATGCTCTTTCAAAACCAGATCAATTTATAGATCTATTAATTGTTCCTCTGTCCATTAATGACTTCATTAAGTGCAGAAACCAAGGCCAAGACTGGAGACAAAGAAACAGCCGGGAAGATTCCCTTTTCAGGAGAAAACAGACACATCCTCTTGTGCGCATTCCCCGTGCCCTTGAGCGGGAGAGAAGAAAATAGCATGGGAGCAACAATGCGCAAATCCAAACATGGGAAAACTATTTTGATCTGTTCCCTGATGCACCGCTGATCAGGTTTAAATCTGGACGCTCCAGAACAGCTGCCCTCAACAGGAAGAGCTGCAAGAGGTGATGGTACTCAGTTGCCAATCAAACTGAGGTTCTCAGGCTCTGCATTCAAACTGGCCTTCTGTAACAGTGCGGAAGGAAGAGTTCTCCTCAACCAAAACCAAAAATCTAATCATTATACAAACATCAACCCATGCTGGTCTCAGATCAGCTTGGTCTTTTTCATCAGAAGAGATCACAGTAGACCACAATGTGTTCGCCTATGCACAGCTATACTTGGGTCTCCAAAAGAGGATCCAGCAACACAACAAAAACATTTAACACGTGAATACAAATCCTGGGATGTAGCTGGGCTATTTGCTGGCCTGTTTGCTGCTTAACATCATATCATTCACCACTGGGCCAGCAAAGCTGCAGATGGTCCACCGCTGCAGAATGCCACCATGACAAATGACGGACAACAATGCTCGAGGCACAGCCTTGGCGGTGGCTGGAACATGTATATGAAACCCGATCTTGATGTGGTGGATTTACAAACTGTTTGGGTGCCAGGAGATGCGAGCCCCCAGCAAGAGCTGAAGGGGGCGAGAGCATGGGGTGCCAGCACTCCATCCAGCCAGTCAGCCAATGTGCTTCTCAGAAAGACTTAACGCCACTCGGGCACCTCTTTCAGCCTGCTAAATGAGGAACAATGTACTGAATGAGAGCAGACACACTTTGGTGAAGGTCACCGGCATTGTTCACAGGCAGAAGGATTCCATTTCACCTTGCTGCTGCCAGGGAGCAAGCAAACAGTGGTGAGCAGGTTGCAGGGTCAAGTGGGCACAAACACTGGATGCGCCAATGGTAGGGACCTTCAATAGGAACGTTCCTCAGCTCATAGGAAGAACCACCACCACCCAATCACAATTTGTGCTGCACACATAGAACCTTGAGCTCCACCTTTAAGCCATACATGCCACCCACCCACACGTTCGGTGCCTCACTTAAGGGCACTTCAAGGGTGTTCTGTCGGTTCTGGGGATCAAACCAGTCACAAGGCTGCTTCTGTAATGTTCATGGCTGGCTGCTATTATTCATAGGACAGACTCTGCCTAAACAGAGAAATCCTGCCTTGTGGCTGGAGATGGAAGGGCTTGCCCAATAGGTAGGTAGGTGTGACTGAGGTTAGAACACTGGGTATTGATCACAGGATTGTGGGTTCAGCCACAAAAGGCAGCACTGTTGGGTACTTAAGTCATTGTGCTCCACCGGCACCGCAGTATGGCTGACCCCATGGACTGACCACAGCTTTCAGAGAACAGTTTATTAGAAGCAGTGTTGGCTCAGTGGTTAGAGTAAGGCATTACTGCTCGTGGGTTCAAAACCAGAGTCTTATCGAGTCACTATTGGTTCCTCTCTGCTCTAGGGGTACCACAGCTTGGTTGACCCTGCACTTTCTAAGCTGACATCTGCAGAGACAACAAATATCATTGCACTGTACAAGTGCAGGACAATAAAAAGACACTTAACTTCTAGATCCTGGGACAACTTCAATCAGATCCCAGAGCTAGGGGTTGGATGTGTGTGAAAAGCAGCTGCTCTGGGAACTCTGACAGTATTATGTATTGGTTGCCCAATAAATCAACACAGGGACTGCTACAGAGAAGCCTGTTCATGTTTTGGTGTACATTACTAAAGCATCCTGGAGTACTCAAGCCACTACAGACCTGCTGATTGACTGCAATAAGTCCATGGTCCTGATAGCTTCATAAACACTGTGAAACTACCATGACACCAAAAAAATAAGTAAATGGAAAAAAATAAATAATATACTATACTCTTCACAGTGCTGTGCGCTGCAGAATATCAGTCAGGTACCACTTGACAGCAAAGCCTCAGGGCCCAATTCACTAAAGCATTTAGTATGAGGAAGGCTTTTCATAAGAAAGACAGTGAGGCTCTAGAATGCCCCAGTCGCTCGCTCGATCACTGGTCACGTGACAGAGCCTGCATGTACAGAAGTTATAATGCCAGAGATCTACTAAAGCTTACAGTGCTTATTCAACAGTTCATGCACTAAAATGGATATCCCATAGGCACCAGAGAACTGGAGCAGGTGGAGCACATGCACAGACTTGAAAAAAACATGAGAAAATAATTATTTTCTTGTGACTGTGAAAATGCTTGACAAGAACTATCAAGAATAATTATTTAAAAATTAAGACAGATATAAATAAATTACGTATATTTAAAATGGGTCAAAATAATTACCAGTTTTTATAATATAGGGTCAGAGTGGTCCAGTAGTCCAAGTGGCTTCCACCATGATCTGGATTCACTTGTTTGAATCCTGGGTCATGCTGCCTGCCATCAGCAGCCAGAGCCTGAGAGAGCACAACTGGCCTTGCTCTCCTGGGTGAATAGATGACTTTCTCCACATTTCTTCTGCTGGCCAGCATGGGTACTTTTATTTTGTCAAAATAACTACTTTTTGCTTATGATTGAAGTGTTGAGTGAAAAATGGTTTATTTTCTAGTATAGTTTGTTAATATTAACAACAAAAAAAAAAAGATGAATTCTGCTTTAAAGATTGACCAATTTGGTAAAAATGAACTTTTATGGAAATAACCACCCAGTCAACACCCAGGCATCCTTTAAGAACTTGAGGCAGTTTTAAGGTAGCTGTTCTGCAGAAGCTACAGCAGCGGTTCAGTGTTCAAAGCCCAGCGTGTGGTGGGAGTGCTATTTGCAGAGCGGCCTGCAGGTACAGCCTTGTTCTCTTCACTTCTCGAGTTGCTGTTAGGAGGTTATCCACCCTCTCTGCTCACACATCCGCCCCCTCTCTCCTCGACCGGGCAGTGAGAGCAGCTTGGCCTCTAGAACACCCACGCTAGACCCTCCGCACGCAAAGAATCCAGAACAATACCAGGCACATGAGTCACTGGCTGGAGCTGAAGAGAGAGAGTGGTACGGTTGGTAGACAAAGCTAAAACAAACTCATAACTCCCCTTTAGATTTAGAGTGCCTGCAGCACAAATCTCTCCAGGACAAAAACAAAGAGGCAGCATACAGGTGAGAACACGCATACACACACACACACACACACAGTGTAGGTGACCGAGCAGGTAGCACTCACTAGCAGTTTCTATACTTTCCCCTTCAGGGCATGATCCCACAGCTCTCGTCTGACCTCAGACGTCCTCATAAAAGAGTCCAGTTAAGTACACAGCACCACCTGTAGAGCTGGAGCATGAGGTCAAGTGCAGGGTTATCTTGGGTCATGTCGCACGGTCTGAGAAGACTACACTATGCTATCCTAAACAATACAACAAGCCAGTATGACCAGACATCTGGTCTTCCTTTGCATTCAACTGCATAGACCCTGTACATGTTCAATTAAGCAAGCAAAACATTTTAGAAAAGGCTGAAAAATGTTGAAAATGTAAATATCTATTAAAAATAATAATAATAATAATAATAATAATATGCAATATGATGGACTTTCAAAAACACTGTAAAGATTGGTGGCAGACAGGGGTTCATTGTGTGTTGTGTTTAACTTGGCGGCTAGATGGCAGCATTGCACTCCATTAAATCATGGGTGCGCATTTGAACACCTGTGAGAGTTTCAGGGTATAGCTTAATGCAATTGAATTAAAAATAATAATAATTATATAGAAAGAAAAAAGAATTCCATAGAATTAGATATTTAATTTGTGAATTCAGTCTTGTTTAGCTGTAGCCCTCCTCCCCCCCAAGCTGGCTGAGGTGTTCAAATGCCCACAAGTGTCTGTATAATCTCCATTGATTGGTATGCTCTGGAGCAGCCACTCATGAACCGGAGGTCACCATGCCCATAAAGTGTAAAGGCCCAGCTCAGCACAGAGTTGTGGAGCAGTGAAACTGCATTCACAGGAGTGCCAAAGCTCTGGGAAGAGTCAGAGTGATGTTTGTGATCAAGAATGAATATCCGCACCTGCCAGCTAATGTTCCAGTGGCTGGATGCAATCGAATTCTCACAGCAATGTGTCCAAAATGTTGTAAAATTGGTCAACAATCAGAAGCACACTGAATGGCTGAGGTTTAAACAAGACTGGTCTCTCCAGAACCATCTTCAAGGTCATCCAATCATCTGCAGCTGATGTGCTGCACCTGATTCCAATGTAGTAATAAAAGTGGTAGCAATAAAACGTGAGGGTGTTCTTGTGAGCAAAACATTAGAAGATTGCATTTCTATATAAATGTTAAAAAGGCAGCAGTTTTCCTGGGTTTGTCCCTCATTTCTACCCTCCACAGAAACCTGCTTCAACAATGAGGCACCCGCAAGACACCTGTTCCATTCATGTCATTGATAAAGACCCATGGCCCTCCCTGCTCGCGCTCATTCCAGCACAGCCATTTGTGGCTCCTTGCTGACAAGTACGAGGGCATCAGAGACCTGGCACAACCCTACTACCGCCCACAAGTCTTCTCAGTGACAGGAGATGGTTGCCAGGTCCAGCAGAAGCCTGCATTCCAGCGAAGGGTGTTTGGAATCCCAATGTCCACATGGTTGTGGGAGGTTGGGGAGGGGCTCACTCGCTACCCTTGGGGCTAGGGGGGGTAGGCAGGAGGCAGGACACTACAAGCTAGCTCTTCCCTACAAGGTCATCTTTCTGGGAGCCAACAATAGGAGCAGAGCTCAGGGTGCTTATCAATCACAGGCTGCGAGCCATGGCCCACTGCATTTGATCTAAGGGGGTTTTCCCCTTTTGTTCACGGCTCAGCGGAAAAGGCATGAATCAAACCTTTAACACTTTCATGAGACACATATTGATGGAACAGATCAAAAGCTACCAAAAACAGCACCCAGGACAGACACAGTTGGACACTGTACCTTCAGTCCCATCCATTGGGGTCATCAGTTCACACACCCGATTCAAATCAGCAATTAAATGCATTGCTTGATTCAGGGTTAAAATGGGGAAATCAAGCTGCCCCGGACAAAGACCTCCAGGACCAGAAGCGATGGCACAGTTTTTGGGGCCCACCCTAGTCTTACTGACAATCTGATGACTTTGATTAAGTGTATGTGCTCTCTCCAGTAACTCCTAGCGTGGGCCTCCTCTGAGATACATGAATCTCCACCACATTGTTTTTAAACTGCTGCTAAGGCAGAATCAGTGGACGACTTAACACACCCTCACAACACTAACAGTTAAATCAGCCAACAGACATGCCCAGTGATTGCAAGACACCATAGGATGGACCTCAATCTCCCACAGCCATGAATTGCCAAGGGTCACATAACATACAACCAATTCTTGGGGGGGGTTGGGGGCTACTCAATGTTAGGCAGGTGTTATTAAATGTTATGGCTGACCGGTTAGTGTTGTCAGTCACAACAACCTTGCATATCCACTTCTGCCATGTGTAAATCTGGCGGTTGTTCTTTACATTGCATCTGTAGATTATGATGAATGGACCAATAGAAATGCTCCAAAGTGACTTGACCTTGACTTGACCTTAAGGTTTTGATCAGACAGCAATGATGTACTTAGCAGGCTAGGTGAGGAGACACATACGTCCACAAACACACTTGGCCCTGCAGAAGCTGACAGTCAGGACAGGATTGGCTGCATTTGTAATTCTGTTCACGGCCAAGTCAGTTACAGTCCCCCAGTCCCTCTTTCCAGACTGTGCACTGTGCCACTGCCTGCGTCATGCTTCCAGCACACGCATGGAGCGAAAAGGCACAGATGTCAGGTTACGAAATCCACTCAAGACGCAGCCAAAAATCCCAGGTGTCTCTCGGCTTGAGTTAATCATGTTAAGTAATTGTTCACCAATTCATTATCATTGTTTCCATTACATTAGGACCTACCTAAGCACTCATGCTGGGCAAACTACAACCCAGCCACAGTGGTGGATGTTCTGGGATAAATTGGGGCAAAAGAACGTCCTCTGAAACTAAAACCTACCATCATCTCAAACATGAACCGGTGTTTAAATGGATATTTTAATATTAAAAAAAATAAGTCAGTCAACAGTACAGACTGTTAAATCTGTTCTCTCCATAGATCTCGCATCTGATCTCCAAAACCAAAAGGTCTTCTGTTCCTTGAAGTCTAAAACGCTTAATCTGATCTAGTCAGTTCCTCTCTAGACCACAGACATGCCTTTTCTGCAAGTTCACAAGGGATTGCTTGTCCACACACACACACACACACACACACACACACACACACACACACACACACACACACACACACACACACACACACACACACACACACACACACACACACACACCTCTAAAAAGGTATTCATCTATGGTTATGACGTCAAATTGTCCCCAGCCCCACCAGTGACCTTCTCAAGGTGACACTGTAGTCCGTCTGGACCATACCTCACGTCATACACTGCAATACTGCAGGGGGAGGAGGGGGTAGAGCTAAACACCTGTCATCTTAACTATTGTAACTGCAAGATATAAATAAAGCATTTCATAATCTCAACAGCCCACCATGCTAAAAATAACACACACCACTACTCTCCAAAAAAAAAAAAAATGGGGGGGGGGGGGGGGGGGGGTGAGGGAACTGGGGTTGAGCTTGCAGCCCCTCACAAACCACACAGCAGAACACCATCCCTCAGCACCTGCACAGTTACAAGTTTTTTACTACATTATACACATACGCCAAACCCAAATGTTTGCGGACACTCCTTCTAATGACTGCATTTAGCTCTTTAAGCTACACCAATTGCTGACACAGATGTGCAAATGCACACACAGCCTGTTTAGTCCTTGTAGCTAAGCATCACCAACAGAATAAGACTTTCTGGAGCAGATAAACAAACCTACTGGCACCATGCCTAATGCCACACGTGGGCTAGAGGGGTACAAACAACCCCCCCCCCCAAAAAAAAAAAAAGAAATTGAGCTGTGGGCCAGTGGACCTGTATTACATGCAGTAATGGTGCCCCATCAAATACATTTGTGGGTGAGAGTTAGGCATGACATTAGGTGGTGTTCATCCAACATCCTGACCCCACCTCACAGCAAATGTTCCAAAATCTAATAGAAAGCCTTTTTCTGGACAGTACACACAGTTAGCCAGGATAAACTTTCTTTGGACAGAAACAATGACTCAGCAGGTGTCCCAATACTTGTCCATGAAGTGCACATAAAGTTCATTCTGATACCAGCAAGGGTTTGTGTTGTAGGCCCCTCACAGTGCTTTGTGAATCTGAATTAGCAGGGTATGAGACCATGAGAATTTGTGTTCATTATGAATGTAAATGAGGGGACACCACACACACCTTCCAAAACAGGTTTAACTTCAGCAATTTCCTAGAACCCAAACTAACAGAAGCAGCAGTCTCGAAATACAAAGTATCTAATCCTCCTTTCATTCCAGCATTATTCCGGGCTTTTCTGCACATGCAGAGAGCTGCTGACAGAGCTGAGAGCTGCGTGAAGGGTGTGCGAGCAGCATCAGCAGTGCGCGAGTGTGTATGTGTGGCAGAGCAGGAAGGTTGAGAGCTCACTGGACAGAATAGAGTTATACAGATAGGGACATTTAAGGATTAGGGGTTACAGGAGGATACAAAAATGTGCTATAATTATAATAAGCAGCATATTGGATCTCATTACTGCAAAACCCTCTAATCGGGTTTTCTTGCGTGCATTGAGCATCCTGACCAAATCAGAGACATTCTGAGTGACACAAAAGAAAAATAATAATAAATAAATAATTTGGGCTAAAATAACGCAGGCAGTTTATTTAGGACCACCACAACAAAGCCAATTTTGATCATAAAGGATTATGGCTGCCACACTGCTTCTAACCAATCAGGGAGAGCAGGATGGCATGTCAAGCAAGGGTCACCCACAGAACAAATGTCTTTCGAACATGGAGATAGAAACGGCATGGAAAGATAACGGCTGAATCTGGATTTCCAGAAAAGGACTAGAATACAATTGATTAAAAATCTTAAAAATAAGGTCGCCCTTCAGACTGGTATTTTGCATCATTTGCATACAGGAAGGTCACACGCATGCCCACATGAAGCAAGCGAAAGAGATCTGGCACAGCGAAATGCACTGAAAACTAGTGCAATTGGACACGCAAGAAGGGCTCAAATGTAAAATGGGCTAAACGGTAAGTTTAAAGGGGAAGTTTAGCTTGTGTATTTCTGCCCATGATTAAACAACAGATACTGACTCCAGTATTCAAACACTGGTGCCTTAACAAGTTTATATGAGAAGTTATTTTTAAATGACGAAATTCAAAAGGAGTTCATTTTAAGATGTTCAAACAACAAAGTGTGGATGAGAAAAGGAGATAAGTGGTTGATTACATGAGTCATCTACACTTCATGTGTTATTTTCTTTGCTTTAATAAACATGATTGATGCATCTTACCAGCCACCTCCACAATGTCTCCAGGCACTATGTCTTTGGCCTTGATCCGCTGCACGGTTTTCCTATCCTGCCGGTAAACCTTCCCCATCTCAGGCTCATATTCCTTCAGAGCCTCGATGGCATTCTCAGCATTACGCTCCTGGCGGGGACACAAAGCAGCCATTTAAGTTAGATTGTTTAACTTAATCCGGTCAGGTTGCCAGATTGGCGAGATTGGTGTACATGACATGACTTTGATTTGTATCTCAGAGAAGGAAAAGGCAGGTTCTTATTAATTATAAATTAAATAATTTAATAATCAAATGTTAAGGTAAACTCTGCATTTTGAGCCAAATCTACCCATATACAAATTTATACACAAAATCTCTTGGACATTTCTGGACCAAGTAGCCTCTTCACAAACAAGCCCCAGAGACAGAGCGTGACAACTTGGATGTGAATTAGCTGCGTCTACAAACACTCACCTGCCACACACCCACGATGGCATTGGCTACGAGAATAAGCAAGATTACAAAAGGCTCCACGAAGGCTGTGATTGTCTCCTCTCCTTCCTCAAACCAGGCTAAAACCTAGAGAGAATAAAAGGGCACATATGAGAAAGTCATCCTGATATGCAACATTCAAAGCTGTATTACTGGGAATAGTGTTTTTCGCTGGAGGGCTACAGAACGAGGCCTCATGTAGAGGCATGCTACAGCACCATTTACCACTCTCCAACTCTCACACTCACAACCCATAATTAAGGGCGGAGGCAATCTATGGCCTCAAAACTCCAGTCTGACGTTTTAAAGCAGCCAAGCAAATAAAGCCGCAATAAATACACGGCTGAACGACGAGGGAGTTTCTTAAATGCGGATATAAAGCTCTGGAGAAACAGATGATCCTAATCCCAACAGCAAAAATTAAGAAACTAACTATGCAGAAGCGTCACCATTTATGCTTTAAGGGGCTGCTAGACTACACTGCTCAGTCACCATCACAGCAAACCCTAATCCTTCAGACACTCCGGAGGCTGCAGTCGTTGAGCATGGCTGCTGTTTGAAAGCATATGAGGCTGCAGTTTTACTTACACACCCCTCATTGGGACTTGTGGCCAGTAAAGTTAATCAGCAAGACCTCAGAAAGGCACTGCTGCACATATGAATGATGCCGCTTTAATGGACTCACTCACTCGTGTATTTATTATTGATACTATAATATATATGAACACTAAACACACATGTGTGTGTGTTACTGGGGCGTAAAATGTGTTGCATCAGTCTGAAGGTAGCATTTCACCAGCATTTAAAATTCTACAATTATTAAAGAGTACAGATTTATGATTGTTATGTAGAATTCTTATGTCAACAGCCCCTCCAATCACATGTATATCAGTGTATTTAAAAAAATCCTGAACAACCAAAACACAAAAAAAGGATCAAAAATGTGAGAATGAGATTTTATGATGCACGAATTACATCAGAGCCTCTAAGGTAACAGTAATTGGTCCCATTTGATGGAAATTAGGCACATAGCAATACACTCAACCCATTTGATTCACAATGCTGGGCTCATAATTTTTTATCCTCCATATATTTTGACCAAAATTTGAAAAGGAAAAAAAAAAAAGATTGTTTTCATGTTACACTAACTGCAATAGAGCTGGGAGGTGAGAGGACTTCAGACTTGGTACTGGTTATTTGTAAATTCTGGGGTTCAAACATTGCAACTGCAAGTTATTTATGTCACAGCCATGTCTTGTATTGCAGCATCATGATTGGAAATGAATCACAGACGGACAGACAGGGAGACGGACAGACAGGGGAAACTAAAACAACCCAAACCCACTTGCACCCCAATAGATTTGAGCCTTCAGATAGGTTTTACCAAGGTCTCAGACCTTAAGCTTGCTAGAGTTAAGGCTTGTTTACAATAATTAGAAAAGGGCCGGGTAAAGCTAATTTAATAAATACTCAGAGTTCTCAAGAGTAGTCCCAACAATCAGCAGACTTGGGCTCCTACAAACAGCTGCCTAGTTCTCTGAAAGCTAAAATCCCCACAAAGCAGAAGACGACTATGAGAAGATGGTAAAGTGTTTTCAGGTAGCCGTTTCCTGGTCTGTAAACCTAAACTGCAGTTAGAAGGAATGGTGGAAGTCAAGCTGAGGGTTGGTAGAAAACCTCAGGGGCAGGTAATCATTGGAAGAAATCCAGGCAAATCCAACTCCCCTGTTCGACTGCAAAAGGACCTTTAGAAAGACACTGGAAGGGTGATGCACTGTCCTACTGTGTGGCGACACCAGCACAAATATGACCATCCTGGATGAGTCTTCCTCAGAAGGTGCAGTTAAAAGTTCACATCAGTTTGCACTGATATTCTCTGAACGCTCCTTTTCTAACCTACAACTAAACCATTTACAGAAGGCATATGTTGTGGGTAAAACTGTCCACAGCACACTGATCTGCACTCCAGCAAAATCAAGCCACAGCTAAAGTTAGCAACCCAGTGCGGATCAGTGGGAGCCATGTTCCACATGATGTACCCCCTGCATGCTACCTGCTGGTACTGACTGCAGGCTTAACACCCCACGCCACACCACTCTGAAGGTAAGCAGAATTGGCTGGGGGCTTTAGTCTCCCGCTGCTGGCCAGTTAGCCCAGCTGCCGGAACAAGCAGTCTCCCACTGAAGGTCAGGAGCCAAATTTGGCCTGCAGCAATGCCCTCTCCCCTAGTCTGCTCAGCAGGAGCTGTCAAAGACAAAGCCCAACACCTTGCTATCTCTGAGCTGGGCAGCGGACAGCTGGCGGGTATACCTCTCTCCAGCCGGACGGCCGGCCAGACCGTTCCAAGCAGCCATGTGGTTGAGATCACACCACAGGACATGCTCACTAGACTTACCGGCTTAGCCAACCTCCAGGATCAGGACTAGCTGAGCATGGGTAACAGAAAACCTCGCTTATTAGCATTAAGAACTGAAAATTGGTCACGTGACTTGTGTTCTTCATAAAGGAGTTTCACTGTAAAGGTGCTGTGTTCAGAATTACAACCCATCAGGGTATATAGTCACTGTCCCGCAAAATCTTGTCTCCATTTCTTCATATAATTTGAATATGGGTTTTTTCTGTACACTGTATGAAAATCTGATTAATGGACCAACAGAAATGCTCCAAAATTACGTGACACTCACGTGACCAAGCCAAGTTCTGGAATACTGCGTTCATTTCCTATCATAACCTTCATCATCCAAACACTGCCATCAATGCTGAACTTCTAACCTTCTAAACTGTCAGCGATAGACCTAGTCGTCCAGGAGCAATCCCAACTAATGACAGGGGTCTTTACACGTCAGTCTGAGACAGCAGCGCAAAGCTCGGACGTCTTGTTTGCCGGCTAGCGACAGACACTCGATCCCAACAAACGCTGTTGTCACCATTCCCAAGCAGTGCAGCTTTCTCAGCTGTTTAACCTTCTGATCTGTGAGTAACCCAAGACACGGTGAAGACAGGAGACACGAGACAAGACACTAACAAGCCATCTGCACCTCCACAAGCCCTCAAAGCAGCAGCAGCAGGAAAAGAGAAAACACTCATCTAAATTCCCCGGCCTGCCATAACAAGCAGAGTACACCGCTAATTAGCATTAGCATTTTGCAAAATGCTAGTACACTACATGTCCAAATGTCTGTGGACACCCCTCCTACTGAATGCATTCAGCTACTTTAAGAGGGACCCATTTGCACAGATGTGTAAATGCACACACAGCATGTCCAGTTCCTGTGGACAAGTGCTGCCAAAAGAATAGGACTCTCTGGAGCAGATAAACATGAGCCTATTGGTACCATGCCTAATGCCAGGCGTGGGCTAGAGGGTTATAAAGCCCCCCAGCATGGGGAGCTGTGAGAACTGTGTTCCCTGGAATGATGGTGCTTCATGTAACACTTTTCTGAAGGGTGGGGGGTGAGCTGGGGTAGTGATCATCCAACATCCCAACCTTACTTAATCCATTGGTCACTGAATGCAGGCAAATCCTCACAGCAATGCGCCAAACAGTGACTCCAACAAAAGAGGGATAAACTCTTTATAACCCTTGATTCCTGGGGTGTCCCTATACTTTTGCCCATGTAGTATACTTGTACGGTTTTGAAGACATACTTAAGAAGCAGGACCTACACTTTAGGCCCTCAGGCTTTTCTAATATCAAGACATTCACAGATACACACGCATCAGTCTGAAAGTAAGAGGTATACTTACAAACGATATACAAGCTGCCAGTAGAAGAATGCGCACGAGTAAATCCTCAAACTGCTCAATGACCAGCTCCCATATAGACTTTCCTGAGGAGAGGAGGACGAGACAGTGATCAATCAATGCATTCAATCCCATTTCTGCAATAATAAATAAGTAAATAATAAATACATACAAATAAATGAGGAGTTAGAAACCAAGATAATTACCTTCTTCAGCTGGTAACTCTGCACACAGATCATGACCAAGCAAGAGGACAGAAGGAAGAAAGAGAAAAGAGGGTCAATTAAGGTCACGCTGCAAAACACTTTAATGAACAGCTTTTCCTGACATTCACTCAAGCCCAAATCAAGACAGCACCAAGAACAGAAACCCCGCTTTTGTCCCCAGACTTGAGATACACAGAGCTGCGCTGGACGGTTCTGTCCAGTGAGGCAGATATTCTCTGTGGGAGATGTGCACTATAGATGGGATCCTAGCAGCTGGTTTCTAACCGGGCTTTCTCACTTCTCCTGAGAACAGATGGGCCGTTATTTTGGACTAAAAAGGCTTTAATAAGTCTACAAATAGCAACAACTGCAAGCCTAGCCAATGTTCCAACAACTGTAAAGTCAGGAGAGCCTTAACACCAATCCCACGCCACCAGGCCTGACTGCATTAACATTACAGCGTCCCTAAAATATAAATAGGTATACAGTCAGTCACTGATATACAAATACCTTGCATCTTCATTTTTGCCTCTACTGACTTTGACAATGTGAATTTGGCCGTTTTCAAAATTAAGATAAACGGACCAATAGAAATGCTCCAAAATGACACACAATTTTTCTATTAGTATTAAATTAACTTTCAAAAACCAGCCATTTATTAAACCAACCTAATGATCTGCCACTGCCAGCGTGCGTGTATGAGGAGCTGCAAAACATGGTGGTGGTAGTCTCTATCCTACACCATACATTTCCACTTCCACCAGCCACACATTTTTCCATCAACTGCATATAATTTAAATGTACTACTAAAATAATAATAATAATAATAATAATAATAACCTGGAACACCATAACCCCTGACCCTATAAATGGGCAAAGCACATTACAGACTACACAGACTCTATATGGATAAAGGGGGTGTGTGTGTGGGGGGGGGGGGGGGGGTAGTATGGGGCAAAAGCATCACTATTATTTAGGGTACTTCCACCTCAGGTTCCCACTAGGGGTAATTAAAGAGCCCTGAAGTAAAAAGACAAAAGACCACTGAGGAGGTGAGGGGGGGGGGGCAATGACCTTGCTTTCACCCCCATCTAGATGCCTCAGATGCCCTGCACATTCAGTCCAGTGTTGTCACTCTCACTCACACACACACACACACACACACACACACACACACACACACACACAAAAAAAAAAAAAAAAAGACACAGACGTGTGTGATGACGTCAGCACTTTCGCAATCAGCGCCGGCTGATGGGGAGAAGAAAGCGAGCAGGTTTGGGGATCAGACACCAGCATGCTCAACACACACACACACACACACACACACACACACACACACACTCGTCTCACGTACCGTTCGGCCCCCATTTCTCCTTCTGCCTTTTGACTTGGTCTAGCCCCAGTCCCGTGCTCTCGTTCACGCCGAAAAAGCTGTAAACTTCCTCCACGCTCTTGGTGTGCGCGTTCTCCATGCTGCTGCTGCCTCTGCTGCTGCTGCCTCTGCTGCCTCTGCTGCTCGGTGCGTCTCAGCCGCAGCTCGCTCGCTCGCTCCCTGCCTGCCTCACTGCCTCACTGCCTCACTCGCTCACTGACTGACTGGAGGGTCCGAGAGAGAGAGAGAGACGAGCTGCTTTCTCAACACAGCGCCTGTCTCAGCGGGCACCTCTCAGTCACACCAGCACAGCGTCTGTCAGGTGAAAAACAGCCAACATGAGGGACCCAAACTTGCGCGCGGCTTCCTTCCACGAGTCCGTCTCTCCGCGGAGCATGCGGCGGTGCGTGGAGGTGTTTCTCCCGTGTGCCGGGGTCTTGCTATTTCCCCCTCCAAGAGGCGCAGCTGGTCCAGGCTTAGCACATCACACGACCTCGTTCGCAGCCCTGAGCTTTCTTTCTCCGGGAACTGTGCCGGTGAGTCTCGCTCCCCTTCCCCGCGTCCAGTGGCACCCTGAGGCGGCGCTTTACTCTCGTTATATCGCGGCTGCCTCGCGGCTGCCCCCTGTCGGCACTCGGGAAGAGCCAATCAGTGCCTGGGCTCAGCTTCGAGCCTGGAGAGCAGAAGTTGCAGAAGTGCTGAGGTACAAACCTGCTAATCCTCACTGTCTGGTCTGCCACACTGTGAAGGCGTCGATCACCTTAAAGGAGCAGTCCTCCTAAATTCAATTGTGCAGATGTAAATTGAGTCATTCAGGAGGGATGACCTCATCTAATTTACATTTTTTGGGTTATCTATTTCTGCAGTGTAAATATTTACATTCAATATTATGCATTAGATTTAAATGAACTGCTAAATGAACTTGCTGTTTAGTAAAGCAAACTAATGCATTGTCATTGGGGGCTGTACAACCAGCTGTGAAACATGGTGGTGGTAGTTTTATCCCACACTTTTATTTGATAAAATATTTTCTACTTTTTCAGCAGCAGTCACACATTCAATGTCATGAAACAATGAACAAAGTCTTATGCAAAAGACATGGGCACCCTTGGTGAAATTATAGATTTTGTCAGTTGTTTTAATTAAGAAGTAGTAAACACAGCCTGTGTAGATAACACAATGTTTTCAGCACATCCCATTGCACAGTTCCTTTATTACTACAGTCATTTGGCCTGTGCAGAAGTTTAAGCACCCTAAGTGTGGCAGAGGCCTATTGTTTTTTCAGTAAATCCCACTGCAGAGTAAAAAGTTACTGTTTTTCACATAAAACAAATACAAATTATTATTTTTGACCTGTGCAGAAGTTTGGGCACCCTTAATGTTGCAAAGTCTCAGTCCTTTACTAGCAAATTAGGCCTGAGGCATGTTATCAATTGTAATTAGGAACTGTCAGCTGAATCAGATTTCAAAACATTTAAAACATTATTCATTCTCTAATTCTCTTCAAACCTTTTGTACTGATAACTGTTAACACTAGCAGTGTAAACTGAAACTGAAATCTTAAAAAGGTAAACGATCAAGGATGAGCTGAGTCACGAGTGTTGGTGCACTGTTCCACTGTGCAGCATTGCTTTCATAAATATAATCTTCATGGAAGAGTTACAAGAAGGAAACCAGACCTGCAAGTTTATCGCAAACTCAACGTTTGAGGTGAGCTACAGTTCATCTAGAATTTTGGATGTTTTTGAAAGTGCTGTGGACTGATTACATTATATTTAAAGTATTGATACTTTTGTATCTTGGATTACCCCACTGCTACTTTACTTGTCTCTCGTATTGTGAAGCCACTGAACCTCCTAAATGACAAGTAAATGACAAATACTTACTAAAATCATTTAGAAAATATTCAAACTTTATTTTGGATTAAAAATGTAAAGATTATTTATTTAATTCATTAAAAACATTTAGTAATGTCATCTTCACACATTTTACCATATTATACAATTATCACAAAAAAGGAAGATAATTATGTAAATCATGATTTTTTTTTTCTCATTGCTCTAAAAGGAATTAGGGTAAATCTTGGGAAGTGCTCCTATTAATCCATTAAATTATGAGTAAGATTTATCTGCCTGATGATTGACAATCCAACATCCACATCTACATCCAACGGCTGTTTTGTGAGAATTACCCATAGGCTTATTACCCAGACACTGATGCAAATTATTTGATAACTATTTAACTATTTAACTGAATTCAAGTAGTTATGAAACTGGACAACTGATATGTGAGCCTTCATGGTTTAAAGGGTTTAAAAAAAGGTCAAATTCCAAATTGAACCTGATATACTGGCCTATGTTTTAATTGATTACTTATTATAAAGGGAAAAAAGGGGAATCCTTTTTGCTGTTATAGAGAAACATCTTTAAGCATCTAAACAGTTCTTTGAGTTGTCCTGGCCCTATATAGAACCACTGCCATTACTAACGAACCTTTGAAGAACCCACTTTTAAAGAGTGTAAGCATTGGATGATGAGTGTAAAAACTGAGCTCCCAGTAAAAAGAAAAAGTAACATACACAAGCTTACTATTTTTTTATTTATTCATTCATTCATTCATTCATTCATTCATTTTTATGTATGTATGTATGTGTGTAGAAATAGCTTTACTGACCACGTCATGTTTAGTGTCTTTAGTTTTGCACTGGAGATTTCTGCTTATACAACTGAAAAGTACTGAAAGACCTTTAAAATATGAGCCATTACACTTCCATTAAATTTGCCATTTCTTTAGCAAAAAGTCAATTTACCAACAGAAAAGCTCACTTTCTAGCAGCTTTCTCTCACATACAGTTTCCTGTCCATAGGTGAAGCCTAGTCTTGGACTAAACTGTAAGGTCAGCACAGGTTCTCCATTGAAAACTGATTATATTGTAGTTTTGTAGTTAACCTTGTTCTGGGAACTTGGCCCAAGGTTTAAATAAACAGGAACTTCAGAAGTCACGTGTTTTCACGCCATCAGATTTGAAATCCTTAGCATTTTGCTTGAAATGATAAACTGCAACTTGCAGCTGTAACCAGACTCTAAAAGGTTGTCCAAAGACAGTTCAGCGATCTTCACAGATATGGTGGTGATGCATCATGGATGCTATCTGTCAGAACAACTAAAAGAACTGATAGAGGCCTCAAATAAGGAGAGAGGAGATAGTGCCTATCTACAGCTGTCACAGAGGCACACAGATATGCAGAAAAAGGACACTGCTGGACGGAGGTTTATTCTGCTCTGCTATTCATCAGTGAGATACAGTGAACGTGAATCTCAGGACCTTGGCCAGACACAAGAACAGACGAGAACTTTGTGGCTGCGGCTGGAGATATAAATGGCTGGGAGAGTACGAGTGTGACATGCCAGTGGATTACATGCAGTATAAGCAAGACAAGTGTGTAAAAAGAACAGGCTGGTATGGAAAACACATGTACAGGGGAACGTCACCATTGCAGTGGACAAACGTTTGCTAGAGGTTTACCTACAAGTGGTGTAGATGATCTCCAATATCAGTGTGGATCTGCATAGCGTCACTGTTGGAACAAAACCTTGTATCAGCATTTTCTTCTTTTTTTGTTTTTGTTAAAGAATTTGATGAATAGACCAATAAAAACATTCCAAATGACTTAGAATAAAAATATATATTATAATTACTTGTATTAAAAGTGACCTATTCGGAAATGCAAGGCCTTGTTTAGACAGCGGTGATATGTGAGCCTAGGTCCTGTCTCAGCTAGTTACACATACAGTTCCTAGTTGCTACCATCAAGCCAGTCCAGTTGTAATATTCAGATGTTTTAAGCAGATGCTGTTTGGATAGACAGACTAGGGAAAGAGAAAATTTACATTTGCAATGTCCACAATGATCAAGGTTTGCCTGTCTATGTAAATTGTGCTGGCAGAGGGCAAACAAGGGTGAAAGGCAAGACTGTTTGAAACATACACTATATGAACGTCCCATTCTAAACCCATGGGAATTAATATGGAGTTTGTCAGCTTCCTTGCTAATGGAAAGGCTTTCTACAAGTTTTTGGAGTGTGTCTCTGGGAATTTTTGCCCTTTACTCATCCATAAAAGCATTTGTGAGGTCAGACACTGATGCTAAACAAGAGGGCCTGGCTCACAATCTCCACTCTAGTTCATGCCAAAGGTGCAATGGGTGCAAGTCAGGCTGGAACAGAAAAGGGCCTTCCCCAAACTGTTTCCACGCATTTGGAAAATGTCTTGGTCTGCTGAAGCATTAAGATTTCCCTTTGCTGGAATGAAGGGACCTATAGGCCTTCCCCCGAAAAACAACCTGATAGCATTATCCCTCCTCCACCAAACTTTACAGTTATTACAGTGCAATCAGGCAGTTAATGTTCTTCTGACAGTCGCCAAACCCAGAGTCCATCAGACAGCCAGTTTCATCACTACATAGAACATGTTTCCACTGCTCCAGAATCCATTAAACCATTATATCCTACACTTGGATTGTGCTTGGTGATGTAAAGCTTGCATGCAGATGCTTAGCCATGGAAACCCATGCCATGAAGCTTGCGGTGCACCGTTTTTGCCCAAGTGCACCCATAGATTCTACAGTCTCTGGAACTGCACTGCAAGGATGAACACCATTCTACCAGAAGATCTTCCCTTAGCTGGTGCTTTATTGCTGGTGGTATAGAGCCCTGCCCAACACATCACTCACAAAACCACCACAGGTTGGACCAAAGCATACAATTTACATCATTTTCATACTTTCATACTTAACCATAAACCATTCAGTGACCCCTCATGCCCTGTGGATAGGGACGTCGCTATACTGGAGGATTTCCAGGGGGCCAAAGCATTCACTGTGTTACCAGCCCTGTTTACTTAAGTATTTCCAAAAAGGTAAATGTAGGTTTTCCTTCCATCTCTGTCCTTTTTTAAACCGCTGCTGCCATCCATGCCCCAACTATAAGATCCCTTTTTTTAAAGGCATTTAAGATCTATTCCCATTGTTGTCTTGATCAAAAATCAAGGTCATCACTGCGCTTTATACACGCCATAGACCATGATAGGATGTTAACAGACCCACAACCTTCATTTTTTCTTGTATTTCATACTTTTTCAGCTTTTCTTTGGGTAGGGCCAAACCTTGGTAAGCTGCATAGGCAGAGCAACACTATATGGACATAAGTATTGGGACACCTGCTCATTCATTGCTTCTTTTGAAATCAATACGGACCAGGGAAGGCTTTCTACTAGATTTTGGAGCATCGCTCCAAAATTTTCGTGCTCCAGGATTTTTTTGCATTCAGCACATTAAGCACATGATCACCACCCCCCACCTCATCCCCAACCCATCCCAAAAGTATTGGATGGAGCACCATCATTCCAGAGAACACAGTTACACTGTTCTACAGATCAATGCTGGAGGGCTTTATACCCCTCTAGCCCAAGCCTGAGTCCTTTTCTATTGGCAATACTTCTCTACAGGGACTAGACAAGCTGTGGGCGCATTTGCACATCTGTGTCAGCAATGGGTGCAACCTAAAGTTGTGGAATGCGTTCATTAGAGGGGGGGGTCCACAAACATTTGGCCAAAGGGCAGCAAAGTTTTGCATATATGGTCTGGAGGAATGAATGGTACATTTACAACTTTCAATATTTAACATTTAAATATTTACACATGACTTTAATAAAGGCAGAGTACATTCAGTTTTTCATGATAGCAGCCCTTTACCTACTTAACTGTGTCATGCAGTAAACCTGTCTGCAATCTGTGTTTATGTTGTTTTCACATATTTTTTTTTTCTAATTTCTCAACTGACTGTACTTTATATTCTATATAAATATATCTATATATTCTGCAATTACCCCAACACTTCAGTCCTCTGCCTGTATTTGCCTGGCCTACAACAAACAATGCAGTGTGCACAAGCAAATCCAGTGTGAAGTGCAACCACAAAGGCAACCACCATGTTCAAAATATGGCCTGCATTTAATAGGCTTTAATAGACTGAAGTTAAAGAGTTGGAGAAGTCATATTAATTGGTCTCAGTGTACTCCAGAGATGAAAGAAGCTTACGAGCTGACACTGCACAGCTTCCCTTAAATTGCCAAAGTAGCACTCAGAGCATTAGCATCAAACTGGCTTCAAAAGACAGAACTCTGCAGGCAGGCGTACCGAGACGAGAGGCTCATTACTTTATTACTTTATGTTCACACAAAGCATCCAGATACGATCTTATTCATATGCAAACTCCATCATATCCAGTCTAGTGAGTGCCATGAGAGAGAGAGAGAGAGAGAGAGAGAGAGAGAGAGAGAGAATCATTCACGTGCACCAACAGGTAGGGGAGGAGCTGTAGATGTTGCTCTGTTGATTACCTCTGCCCCTCGGTGACGGCAACAAAAGAAGGGCCAGCCGAATTCCTAAATTGGGCAGCTCTTCTGCCCAAGGTCATGACTGTTGCTTCCCAAAATAGCTGGGTGCAGGCGCGTCCAGAGTGTAACACTTTGTTCGCCGTTATCTTCGGACACATGGGCTGAAGCTCTATTCTTAAAGACGTGTCAAAACGGAGACTGAGGACTTGTTTGAAGATTTTCAACCTCCTTATCAATGGAGCACTTCGGAGAACACGTGCTGCTCAAGTCTCAAATCCAGAGCTCTACTGCTTATCTCTATGAGAAAATCTCTCCTAACTCAGTCACTCCCAGTCAATTATGTCCAAAAAAGGACTTTATTTTTGCTTTGTGTCAGATGCAGGACTGATGTGTAGCGAGACTAAGTAGCATGTATGTAATGGTTTGTCAGATAAATCAGATAAATGTATCTATATGCTCTGTACATACACTGCTCCAAGAAACACAAACTAACAACTACATGCTTAAAAATAAAGATGCTTCAAAAGCTTCTTTGAGTGACGACACAGAAGAACCACTATGATGATTTTTAAAAATATAGAGATATGTGAGTCATTTGAAACCAAAAGTGGTTCTTCTATGGCACTGCCCAGTGTTAATGTGGTCAGTGTATAATATGGTGCATATATCTGCTAATTATCTGTATATACAGATGAAGGGCTCTGTGGCTCCATTAGAGAACCAAGCGGTCCTCTCCGCTGTCCTGGATCACTTGGCCGATGGAGGCCTGGCTCTGGGCTCGCAGGTAGCACTGCTTCTTACACTCCAGCAACTGTTCCAGATCCTTCCACATGCGCACTTGCTTCATGTTGGGGCCGTGGCTCTCCTTCACCTGCTTCTGCTGCTCTCGGAGCTTCTGTCAGAGCACAAAGAAATAACAGGACCAACGTCAGGGTGGTTCTTAATAGCCTGAGAGTCTGACTCTTAAACACAGGCTTGACACAAGCCAGTAATGACCATGTTAACAACGCAGTGCTACACAGGTTTTTCACTGATCTCTTGAAACCTCCGCAGCCCTTCATGGTGTTTTGAAGTACTTGAAGTCAGATCCTGGACTACTCCAACAAAAGATTAATAAAATATAGAATAGCACAGAGCACAGGTTTGGTTTCAGCACTCCAGTCACTGTATTGATTTGTTCAGTTCTACCAGCAGCACTTCTTTTATCTACTAAAAGACTAATTAGACTATAAACTATGCATTGGGAATTAGAGGTTTGAGAGGTTTCTTTGATCTTCAGTCTTTTTCACAGTCATCAACCTGCCCAACCTTAGAAGACTAAACATAGAGTAAGCCACCAGCACAATGCGTGGCTTACTGGGGTTTGACTGATGGCTAATGCAGACCTCCTTACCTTGCCCAAGGACTCCTGTTCTGCTATGCTCTTCATGTACTGCTCCCTGAAATGAGAACGACTGATTGTTAAAACCTATTTTTCTGCCAGTTACTGATTAATGGATAACAAGAAATGCTTAAAAAACACATACATTCAACAAGTAACAATGTGTAGGCCAGTGTTTCTCAACCAGGGGTGTCTGTAAAAAGACTGGGGTGGCTACAAGTTTTCATTCTAAACAAGCAGAAGCACGCCTGGGGCGTAATATTAAGAAAGACTTTAAATAAACTTTCTTAAGGGACTCATCAAGTTTTTTATGTAGCTGTTTGTAACATAGCCTTTTATGCTGCAT
This sequence comes from Salminus brasiliensis, assembly GCF_030463535.1. Taxonomy (NCBI): domain Eukaryota; kingdom Metazoa; phylum Chordata; class Actinopteri; order Characiformes; family Bryconidae; genus Salminus; species Salminus brasiliensis. The sequence goes on from NC_132883.1 coordinate 7,998,437, forward strand.
TTTACAGCTCATCATGATCAACGTGAGACACTGTTTCATTCTGTAATTCAATCATTTTAAACTGATCATTTTAGAGACTGACCTTCTGAACTATAGCACTCTAAAGCCCTGTTGGGATGGGATTACTTTTACATGGGAAAGAGGGGTAATGAAATTATCACCAGATTTTCTTCAGAATACTTCTCTAAAATGAGTCATAAAAATAACATCAGGTTATATTAAGCCCGTTCAACATGTGGGTAAATAGTTTTTCATGTCCTGTGAAAAAATCTATTTTTTAGGCTGTTCTTAAGTAAGGAGGTGCTCACGCAGGCATTTAGTTTCACTGTGAATGGCACAGATACCTCAGGTTGTTCAAGTCTGTGGCAATCCTCAGTTAAATACAGAAGACAAGTGAAAGGACTCTTCAGAGGCTGATAATTATTTTCAAAATAAAATTTCATTATTACTATCAATGGATTATAAGATCACGGTTTTAGGTAATGGCAGCGCATAAATCGAAGTAGCCATTCCCATCTGCTGAGATTTCCATTCCTGTGCAAATCGATGATCGATTTTACAGATGTCCTGTAATAATATTACCTTACTCCATCTTCCCATGTAAAACTAATTATCCGGACTCTGACTATACTTGTTTAATCAGATGGTTTTAGACTATAAAAAATGTGTTGTTGGAATGAAAACCAGAACCCACACATGGCTTTTTGCAAGCAAATCCTCGGAGTAGACCATGTGTCATTCTCTGCAGAATGATCCAGAGCCACTACTGTAGGCCATGGGTTGGTGTATGGACGTGGATTGGATGTTTTAGGGTGTGAATTGAGAAAAGTGTCATTTGTGGTTCAGATTGTTGATCATTGGGTAATGTAATGTCTCAGATATGTATATTGGCAACTTCAAAAGCTTTTATTTTTTGCCATTTTGGAGCATTTCAATTGGTCCAGTCAACATGAAATGCACCACTTGACATTATTGTGTGTTTGGGTTTGTGGGAGAGTGTGGATATGAATGAGAGTGTATGCTCTATCTGTGTTCTTTAGATTCTGGATAAGATTAGGAACAGGGGGGGCAGTGTAGACTATTCAGGATTCATGATGGTGCTAGAGACAGAGGAAATTATCTGCAGTATTCATCTGTATTCATAGTAATGATCGATTCAAGGAAACGAAACTTTGGAAAAGATCTTCTCCTCAAAACAAGGACTGATTCCAGTGTAAATGGGAAACAGATCATGAGACAAAGTTTAGTGAAACATTAAAAGCAATTCTAACCGTAAACTGCCTCGTATTTCTAATATTAAATCAATGGTTTTGGTTGAAATCCAGAAGGTTTCAAAATGAAATCCAGAAGGTTCCCTTTATTTGTTGATCTACATTATCATTTCAAACACTGAACATGCCCTGGCTGACCTTCTACATTTCATTCCATGTGTGTACTTGATTTTACACTATTGCTTTACAGACACCACAGCTTCTGTGAGAAGAAGAGAAGGGAGAGCACAGGCAGGAGCTCTTCTTTGTTTGTATTTACATCTAAAGAATTTCCATCTGACTGTGGTGTGGAGTGGTGTAGCCACAGATATGAAAGGGTGTGGCTTTACCTGATGGACTTTTTCCGCGTCTGTGGATCAGAAGACACATAGACCTTCATCTCGTCTGCCGCCCGCTGCATTTGAATATCAATGATCTGTGAATGGGTGGAGACAGCAGAGTAAGAGAGCAGTACAATATTAGGGGCAGCTGTTCCTTCACAACTTCCTCCACAGTTTAGCAGCTAGATCTCACCTCTTTCATACAGTTGATGTAGTGGTAACGGTTTTCCTCCTGGCCCGTCTCCTCCCGCAGGGCCCTCACCTCCTAGACATGTAACATGTACTATTTAATTTGTCACATTATGCAATATTCTTTAGAAGAATATACAATATATGGACAAATGTACTGAACCACCAATACCGCACGAATACAACTCCCTGGAAATCTCTACACCTACAGGAGCTGTTATGACATCCCATTCTAAACCCATAAGCAGTTATATGGAGTCGGCTGCCCTTTGTAGCACTGACAGCAGGTTTGGAACTGCACCCTGTGACTTTACGCGGTCTCCCACTTTGTGGCTGAGTTGCTGTGGTTCCTAAACGCTTCCACTTTTCAGTAACACCACTCCAGTTGATGGTGGAATATGTAGGAGGAAGGCAATTTCACAATCTGACTACAGCACCATGCTGGAATTCAGTGAGCTCCTTAAAGCAACCCATTTTCTGTGTGTGTAAAGGCAGACAGCATGGCTAGGTGCTTGATTTTATATCCCTGTGTCGATAGGACTGATGAAAACACCTGAATACAATGATTAAGAGAGGTGTCCCAAAACATTTGTCCATATAGTGTATGAATATACATTAATATATTCATTCTTTTCATATATCTGCATTCATTAATATTATTCACATTTATAGCATTTTGCTGATGCTCTTATTCAGAGTGACTTTTTAATTTAAATGATGTTTAAATGAGGTGGATGAAGCCTTAGGCATCTTCCCTAGGGACTCTTATTGGTGTGGTGTGCTTGAACACTAGCCTTCTAAGAGAGGATAGTGTTGTTGGCCATTACACAACACCAACTGCTATGCAGAGCCTTTCTCACCATTCTTGTAGTTTTTTCCACTAGAATATACCAGGGGCAGTGGTGGCTCAGCGGTTAGAGCGCCGGGCTATTGATTGTGGGTTTGATTCCTGGGCTCGGCAAGCTGCCACTGTTGGGCCCTTATATATTTTTCATTTTGGTCATTTAAGTTGCACCCATTGCAATAGAATAGGATTCTCTGAAGCAGATAAACATGAACTTTTTGGCGCTATGCCTAATGTCAGGCGTGAGCTAGAGGGATATAAAGCTGATATAAAGAGGGATAATAGAGCTGTGGAGCAGTGGAACTGTGTTCTCCGGAATGATGGGTGGTGATCCATCCAATACTTTTGGGATGAGTTGGGGATAAGGTGGGGTGGTGATGCTCATATGCAATCAAATTCTCACAGCAATGCTCCAAAATCTAGTAGAAAGCCTTCTTCCCTGGCAAGTAGAGACAGTTACTCAATCAAAATGAATGAGTAGGTGTCCCAATACTTTTATACATATGGTGCATCTGTAACATTATTTTAGGAATAATGTCAATCCCTACAGACTGTATCTTAAACAACCTTTGATCCCAAATTCTGTCAATATGCTCCTTTGATATTTTACTTATATACATATATTTATTCATATTTTTGTACCAAGGACAACACTTTGAAGAACATTAGACTGAGTGTTAAATGCCAAATACACTGAGCAATAACCATCTTGTAGAAGTAATAACTAGCTGAGTAGTATTAAACAGAACTGTTTGTGTGAGGTTACTGTAGGTCACTGTACCTGCTCAAGCTTGGATCTGTTGCTTTCCAGACCAGCAGCACAAGTATCATACTGAGCTTTTTTTTCTTCATACTCCTGAGCAAGTTCCTATTTTAGCACACAAAGAGAAGACGTTTGTTGTTGAGCTGCTTTCATGCTTTGTGTGTTACAAATCTCCTAGAGTTTTGTGGCAGTTCCCCACCTGGCACTGCTGCCTGAGAGGCCTCAGCTCCTTTATTAATGGAGAAAGAGCAGACTTCTTGTCTGCTATTGCTGAATTCAGCTTCTTCACCTGCGAAACAGAATGGAAGCTGATCAACAAAGCTGATTACATGGCAAAAAAAACATGTTATTGTGAAGCAGACACATCCACACTATCCTGGACGAAGCTGTGAAACAACTGGGACGCTGGCCTAATGGTCAACAGCTGGTACACTATGGAAGGCTGGGCAGGCAGAAACGTTCTCTAATCCAAAATAGTTTGTATCCAGAAACATCAGAGATCATATGTTAAGTCACATAAGTCCCTTGCGGTGCATTCATGTCCTACAAATGGTGTTAGCGTTTGCATACCTAAGCAGTACTGTGTTCACGTTTGCAACATGAAGCTCCAGAGATGCAGAGCAGGCCATGTTATTGCTTTACAGTGGTGCTCCTTGTTTCTTGTTGCTGTAGCAACCCAAAGCAAACCGAGTGCATCAGGAAGGCTGCATTCACCCCAGCGTGCTGCTTTATACACTCCACAACTTCATCAGGTAGCTCACACTCCACACACGGACACTGTAAACGGTGTGGGTGACAGCAGCAAGGTCTCCAAAGTGCATCATTTGAAAGGTTAGGATTATTATTTAGTTGTTGTGTTTTTGTAACAAATTGTTACTGTCTCACACCTTGCCTCAAAACCCTGTATCTCCAAAATGGCAACTTTACAACAGATAGAAAAAAACCTTCATAACTTTTAATGGAAGTCAACTAAAAAAAAATTCCAATACAGACTGTATTCCAAGTCATTGTTGAGCATTTTTATTGGTCCATTCATCATGAAATTGTGCCACAATATAAAACAAAAACACAACTGACGGATCCAGACTGCCAAAAAGTGAAAAGTCTTCACGCTTTTGCTCGGTTTTGTCCCTTTCTTGCTCTGTCTTGTGCGTTTCCTTGTCTACATGTCTTGTTTACATGTGCTCTTTAGCTCATGGCTCTGTTTGTTGTTCTTGTCTCCTCCCTTGTCTCTGCCCTAGCCCCCACCCCCTTAGTCGTTAGTCTTCACAGGTGTTCTCCATTGTAGCCCTGCCTTCTCATCATCTCCCCCAGGTGCTCCTTGTTTGTCTGTGTATATATACACACTCCCTTTGTTTCAGTGGTCTTGTGTGTGTTCCGTGGCAGTTGATGGATGTATGGTTGTCAGGTGTATAGGTTGGTTTGTTTCTTTTGTGATCTGCCTGTGGTTGTTTTTGTATTCAATTGCATTTATGTCTGCCTATAAAAATGTAGATACAAGGTTTTTGTGTGACAACAACAATGCCTTAAATGGTTGTTAATTAGTAAGAAGCTGTGAAAATGAGGATATTTTAGATGTGTCTACCCAGATGAAAAAAATCTTTAGATGATTTCATAATGGCTGACAAATCTAAATAAATAAAGTTCTGATCAAATAAAAATTTAGATTCACACGTGATCATATCTTGAGGCTGATCACGACATGACTATAAATAAATAATTGTCACTCACATTATGTACATTATTACATTAACGCCACTAATGGGTGCAAAAGTGAAAATCATTGATTATCTAGAGCAGCATCTTTCAAAAGGTGGATATGTTAGGCAGCAAGTGAACAGTCAGTTCTTGGAAGTGATGTGTTGAAAGTTGGAAAAATGAAAAAGCATCAGAATCTGAGCCAAAATGGCTAGACGACTGGGTCAGAGAAGCAGGCAGGTCTTGTATTGTACTGTCAGTGTATTCAGGTGAGTTTTTCTGGTATGCAGTGGTCAGTACCTACCAAAAGTGGTCCAAGAAAGGACAACCAGTGACAGAGACATGCAGGCCCCACCTCACAACTTACAGGCCCTAAAAGATCTACTGCTAATGTCTTGGTGCCTGATACTACAGGATGCCTTCAAAGGCAGGAAGTGTTTAATGCTATGGCTGATCTGTGTATAATTACCAGCAGCATAAGCTTGCAAAGCCTCACATAGAGTGTTTTTTGTCATTTGCTCACCATCTCAGACATGTCATCCAGCGTGCGTCCCTTCAGCTCGTCCAGCTCGCTCTTAATGGCCGAAACTCTCTCCAGCTCCTCCTGGGTCTCGCTGAAGCCAGAGATTCCCTTCTGAGCCTCCAGAGATTGCTGAAAAATAAGATCAATTAGTCACTCCCTCCTTCAGAAAGCTACAGGCTTAGATCAGATCACCTACACTGAGAGTTTTACTCAGAATCAGAATTCAGAATCAGAATCAGAATCTCTTTATTTCACCAAGTATGTTACCCATACAAGGAATTTGTCTTGGTGAGAGCAACACGCATGACAAGTAACAAAGAAACACAGAACACAGTCTTAAACTAAAGGAAAATGACACTAAACAATAAATAGGGTAGGGGATCAATTAAAAAAAGTAGAAAGTACTAAAGGTAATAAAGGTAATAAAGAGCTGAAAAATATATTTACAGAAAAGAAAAGGACATCTGTACAGGTGTGCAAATAGTCATAGTGCAAAATAGGCAGAGTGCAAATAACTGTTCAGTCCGGTTTGGTACAGTTCAGTTGTAAGTTTAGAGGTTTACAGTGGGAGGTGACCACTGTGATTGAGGAGCGCTACAGCTCTGGGGAAGAAGCTGTTAGCATGACGTGTTGTGCTGGTTTTGATGGACCGCAGTCTTCTACCCGAGGGGAGTGTCTGGAAGAGGAGGTGTCCAGGATGTGAGGGGTCAGATGTAATCTTGCCAGCCCGCTTCCTCGTCCTGCTGGAGTAGATCTGCTGAAGTGATGGCAGGTTACATCCTATGATCCTCTCTGCTGTCCTGATGATGCGCTGGAGTTTGGTTCTTTCTTGTGAGGTGGAGGAACCAAACCAGATAGTTATGGAGGCTGTGATAATGGACTCGATGATCGCTGTGTAGAACTGGATCATCAGGGTCTGTGGCAGGTTGAATTTCTTGAGCTGTCTCAAGAAGTACATTGGCTTGAGTAAAGTGCAGATGCACACACACTGTCAGAGATGGAGAAGGACTAAGACAGATAGGTCTCAAATGGTTGAGGATAACAAGATCATAAGTGTGAGTGGCAGGAAATAAAAGATGCTGTGAGAGTACAGCAACACAGCGGGCCTTGGAGTGTCCTGCATGACTGATGTCACATTAAGCACTCTCTGATGGCCTATGTGCGCACACACACACACACACACACACACAGTCTCTGCATCAGCGTGCCAAGCACTTTGTCCAGGCTCAGAGAGTGGACTTCACACAGTGCTGATACTGACAGATACACTTCATATAATGAGACAAAGAGCCAATGTCTCTGACAAGCTATAGACACAGCAAGTTGCGACATTAACCAAATATCCAGTGCATTTGATAAAGCCCTGGGAAAGTTCTTGGGGCAACCATTATGATGTGGATTTGCTGAGTTTCCCAAACAAGCCGGTATCCCAGGATAAGCTTGCTTCTGGACTCCTGGGCTATATTTTAAACTGAGCCCAAAGCACAGCCCAAAAACATTCTAACTCGTGCTATCCCACAATATTTAATTTAGAATCCAAACCCGACCCAAGCCCAACAAAGTGGTGTCTTAACCTGACTATAGTGCAATACAACTCTCAACATAAAACCTAATGCAGCCTTACAAAACTGTCTAAACCTGACTGCGGCCCAACAAAAGTCTCCCTGGACCAGTCAGCCTGACATATTTCTGTCTGGACCGACTGTAGCTCAACGAAATTCTGCCTCAACCCAAAATTAGTCTGAAAATTTCAGCCTTAAACAAACAGTAGTTTCAAAATATTGTGTTTGAACCCGACTGTAACCTGACAAAATTTGGTCTGAACCCAACAGTAGTCCAAGAAATTTGACCTGAACCTGACTGTAGCTACATAAAACTCTCAATACAAACCCGAATACAGCCCAAAATTTTAATAAACCTGACTGCAGTCCCAAAGAATTGTGTCTGATCCCGACTGTAGTCCTAGAGAATTCTGTCTGAACCCGACTGTAGCTCAGTCCAACAGAATTCTGTCTGAATCCAAACATGGCTTCAGAAAATTCCACCACACATTCTTAACAACGACTGTCAAGTAACATTGCAATCTAAAAAAACATCAAACCATTAATAAACAACTGAACTTAATTGTCTACTTATTCATTTATTCATGTTTGCTGGAGGGGGATTTAGTTTAGTCTCTGACTAAACTTACTGTTAATGGATGATTTTAATAGAGCTCAGCCTCCAGCACCGGTATCTCCTGTTTCACCTACACAGCATCTGAGGCTCTCAGCAGAAACACAGTCCATGCTGGTTCAGTGGTAGATGCCTCAGCATAATGACTTTTCAGCAATGATGTGCATAAGTGTGAATGACTGAGTGACAGTACAGTATGAAGACATGAGTGTGACTGCACGTGTGATTATAGGTGAACATGTGTGTGTGTGTTGGCGTGAAGTGCACAGACTGATGGTTGATTGGACCAGCGGTAGATTTGGTGGATGGATGGATGGAGGGAGGGCAGAGAAGAGGAACAGCTGCCAGGAGGAGGGGAGGCCCAAGCCTGCACGACCCACTGCAAAATTCCCCTGCTCGTGAAAGAACAGCCTCGCACGCAGCCAGGGAGCAAATGCCGCGCTCACAAATAGCTCTAGCTCAGGCCTCCTGCGTCAAATGGGCTATCAGCAAGTCCGCGGCTGGGAGGGTTCAGAGGTGTGAAGTCATTTCCAGGAAGGCGATGCAACTTCACTGTTAAATGCAGTTCGTAATTCGAATGAGGTGTGGGTGAGCTGGGCAGTTTGAGAACAGGACATGTCCCAGCTGAGGAGGCACACAGGACGGAGTGATGGGACAAAAGGGTCATAGCACATAGTAATAAATGGTACCAATGCGCTGGTGTGACCCAGTCTAATAACTTCATTCTAAAAAGAGAGGGTTCTTATGTGTTTTCACTGGATGTGACTTTTCTGGCCATGTCACATGTCTTTAAACACTTATATCATCAGCACAACCTCTGAAACAGGATCCAACACCTTTTGCTGCTTACCTGAGCAACCACGGCATTGCTAATGGCGCTAAAACAAACAGAACGACGACTGTGAACACTGAGATATCTGTATTTCATCATAAATGACAGTATTATACAGAGCAGTGGGATCTGAAGAGCACAACACTGCACTGCTATCTAGTCACCAGGGATTAAACACAACACAAACTGGATCACTGTCAGGCACCATTTTTTACATGTAAACTAATCAGTTAAAAAATCAGTATTGGGTTTTTGAAAATCGATGCAGCATCGAAATTGCAAAATCTTGTGATCCTTTAACATATCAATATTACTGTACATCCCTAGTAGACAGGGCTCTTAAATTGACACAATCTGAGGCAAGTGTGTGATTATGCAGTTTGCCTGATGCTAACTGGTGTACCTAAGCTTCTGTTACTGGTTAGCTACATTGACCTTGTAGCTCTCATCCAAAACTACAGAAGAAAACTTTGTACCTCAAAACACATCTTGGGTGATCAACTAGATCTACGGCAAATCATTTTTTCACCAAATTTAAGAGTTAAAAAACAACAACCACAAAGAAACAGGTTCATTCCTATTATCAGTGCATGTGTAGGGCAGCAAGATTATTAGGCTACTACAGAAAACGGCATGCAACACAGAGAGAGTAGAAGAGATGGACTGGGTGATGCTGTGTAGATAGGCATGAGCGCTTGGCAAAGGGGAGGGCTGCGTGGTTACCAGTTGCTGTTGCTCGGCAGTGTGGCGCTGACGCAGGATCTCCTCAGTCCTCTGCAGAATGCCAAACTCAGACTTCAGCTCTGCAATCTCCTGCCGCTTCTTCTTATATGTGATGTTCTTGCCACGCATCTTGGCAACGTACCGCTTGAACTGTGAACGACACATTCAGAGAGTGGCGGTACGGTTAGAATCAGTGCATGGAACCAATAAATAACCTCAATAAAAACTCTGACATCTTATAAAGGGTCCTGTAGAAAGCACTGTGCTATGGCAATAGTGAGCAAGACAACGGGAGACAGGAAGAACATTCCAAGAAGGATAAACACTGATCTCACACGCATAGGGCCCCTAGTTGAGAGTCTGCATCTGTCTAACTTAACTGACCAGATAAAACTACTGTCCCTGAGAAGACAGGAAGAAAACTGAACTGATCAATCACTGCATTATGTGGTACTGCTGTTAGGCTCATGCATAATCTCCCCAGTTAATTTACAGTCTGTACTACTAAACATTTCATATCATGCCATCTTGTCTTGTGTATTTATCATATTTATTGCAGGGCTTTGAGCCACATCTTTTATTGCTGTCATCCTGGCATTCTATTATAATTTAGTGCGGCTATGCTTATTGCTTATTTATACTATGTGTAGTCAGTGTGAAGCACTAGCCGCGTCTTTTATGTTGCACTGTAGCCCTGGAGGATCATTGTCCCAGTCCACTGTATACTTGTATATGAATGAGATGACAGTAAAATTGTATATAATAATAATAATAATAATAATATAACATATACTTGCACACATCTCTTCTCATATCCCATCTTAGAGAGCTTAAAGGCCGGCCACACTACAGCCCCTCTTGGACAGAGGTTAAGGGCCTTCCTCAAGGGTCCAAGGGGCAGCTCAGTGATTGATAACTTACTCCAGATGCAGTCAAATGGCTCTTGAACACATGGAACACTTGGTATCTAAATTTGGTATGGGAGATGCTAGGCTAATTTTGCTAACAAGCACTGGGCTTAGACTGTCACCAATCTCAGGTCTGTAAATCAACACCCATAAAAATGCTCCCAACCTATTCAAAATGCATCCAAATTCTCAATTGGTTTGCGCAGATTAATCAATGTGGTTCAGAAACACTTGAAGGCCATCAAACCCACAGAAAGTTGGGGATTATAGCACAGGGTCAGCCACTCTACAGCAGTCATTCTCCCTGGAGGAGAGAGGTTAAGGTCCTTGCTCACAAGCCCAACAGTAGCAGTTCAGTGGAGCTGGGTATCAAACCCACAACCCAGAGCTCTAATCAGTGAGCCACCACTGCCACATTTGTCCCAAATGTCCTAGACCGTTAAGGTAAAGGGGTCCACTGCAACCCCCCTGAGCCCTGTGGCCTAGTGTGGAACATGGTGAGCATAAGCGGGAGGGCTTGGCGAGAAATCAGACTGATAGTGGAGGTTCAGGTTGTGAGAGGTTAGTGAAAGGATCTGGCAGGGGAGCGGGGTGCCTCAGGGACATCTCCTCAGTCCACAAACAAAAGAAACCTGACCCTGCAGGCATGCGGCCAGGGGCACAAAAAAGCCCTCTTCATCTGGCAGCCTGAGCAGAAGGCCATCGCCCGGACTGACCCGCTGTCACCACTGCCAGGGGGCTATAAATGTAGAAAGCAACCTCCGAAAAATCACACAATGTGCCGTATGTCGCCGGGGGCATGTGGAGCTTGTGTGTCAGAGTTTGCGCTTTGTGTATTTCGGGACATCAAGGGCAGACAAGGTTGAGGGGATTAGGGGCACAATAGTGCTGGGTAGCGTCCTCTTGTTTTCTCTTGTTACAAATGGTCATCAAGTGACAGGGGCTAAATTAGCCACCACACACGCTGGTAATCATCCCAATCGGGGAAGAGTAGAATTTACATAGCGCTTACATCGACTACACGAAAAGGAAGAACACAGAGCGATGCATGGGTGTTATGCTTTTAACCTGGACAGACAGGTGAAACACACAGGCATGTCATTACCACTGAGAACAGATTAGTGTTCTGCCTGTAGTTAAACGTTTGGCTAATTTTGGTAAAAAGCACAGGACTTAGACTCTCACCAATCAAATATATATAAATATAAACCCAAAAACAGTCACTCAACCAGCTCCAAATGCATCCAGATTTTCAAATATGCTTGGTACCTGAAGTTGGTATGGGAGATGCTTGGCTAATGTTGCTAACAAACACTGAACTTGGAATGTCACCAGGGCTGTGTATTGGCTATGAAGAACCTGGCTAATGTGATACATATTACAATACAGGGGTTGCGATTCAATTTATTGAGATATACTGCAATACTTAAAGCAAGGAGATATATTGCATTGGATACTTTTTATCCAATCAGAATATGAAGAGTACAACACTGCTATTTACCGGTTTGGGTTTAATGAACCGCTGTTTGCCACCAATCTTAGTATGTAAACTATTGATTAAAAATCAGTGAGTATTTTGGAGAATTGATAGTACTGCAAAATAATGCAATACGTATATATATATATATAGTAAAAAAAGTCTCTCAACCTGCTCAAAATGCACACAGAGCTTCATTTTTTAATGATGTGGTCAGAACACAGCATAATTTAGCACAAAGAAACTTCTTATTTACTATTTACTTCTTACTACTTATTCTTTAATTTTATTTCTGCTGCTTTATTCAAGACTTTTGAAGATTTGAAGATTGGTGACAGTCTAAGTCCAGCGTTAGCAGTGTTAGCCTAGAATCTCTTGCAGTAAACTAAAGAAGCATATATCAGATATCAAAAAACTGCACTGACTGCATCTGGGGAAAGTGACATTCCCCCCAATTTCCTACTATTTTTCCTACTATTAGTTTTTAAAAACAATCAATCAATCGATTAATGAAGAAAATAAAATATTCATATAAAATATTCACTAGCTTGATACAAAATAGTTTAGAAAAAGCTCCACCTCAGGTGTAGCTGTCTCATTTATTATTTTTTATTTACTGATTTATGTTATTGTGAAAAAGGGAGACGTTTTACATATAGTTCTATTATATATAAAATATCCATACATTATATAAAAAACATTTTATCTGTAGTCCAGCATTCATTCAATCACAAAACTTTTCCATTCCTTTGAGGGTCCCAATGTACCTGATAATAATAACATTAATAACAATAATAATAATAATGATAATAATAATAATAAGAAGAAGAAGAAGAAGAACAAGAAAGAGGAATTGTGAAATACTGTATACTGAGGATACCATAAACCGTGATGAACAGAGATAAACTGTGTGTTGACTGGACCCGTAAAGAAGATGACACACTCTTGCAGTTCAAAGTGATGTAAAAATGGAAAGACTGAGCTCGACCCTTGTGAACAAAGAACTGCAGTGAGCTTTTTTTAGCCACAGATTAAACTGAATACTCTGTGAGAGGCTAATTGAAAAGTCAGTCGAGTACGAAAGAGTACAGTCCCTTATCTTTGGCAAACCATTACCAGTGAGTGAGCAGAAACACAGGCCAGAGGCTCTGCCTGCAGATCAGACGCATTCAGTTGCACTTGTTTCAGGATATGGCCCAGCTGCTATTTAAAAGAGGGCTGCTCTATTTACATGTATCTATTCAATTAAATGTGGGTTTTGTTACAACAGCTATGAACCTCTCGTGCCCCTCCACTACTCCCCTCCATTTTAAAATCAGCATGATGCCCATGCATGACCATAAATGGGCATACTCCATTCTAGAAGCTCAGACTTAAACATCCTTCTCTCATATACATACACACACACACACACACACACACACACACACACACACACACACACACACGCATACATAACACATTTCTTATTTTCCTTCTTGCTGGTCCCTGCTCTTGTTGAAGTGTTTAAGTGTATAACTCTCTGTCTATTTTTTGTTGCTGCTCTTCTGGTTCTCATAATTTCAGTTATCCATCTCTAGAAAGCGGCTGCTGCTGATGGTCACGGTGGATGAGCTATGGAGAGACGCGAGTGTTATCAAACAGGGCTGATAGAATCACAGGAAGAGGGAGGAGGGGGCTTTTTTAGCAATGGTGCCTCTCTATCTCCTCTGACTGCCAATCTCTCTGCACAAGGACGAGCTGGAATGGGACATCTGCTCATAAAACACCCAGACAAACAGGCAGACAGACAGACCAACCGCAAAGAGTAGAACAAGGCAGAGATGGACATCAACACCACTACACTCTTTAGAACAAGACTTTTGTCCCCTTGAGGGACATACAGTACAGTGTGTTATAGGTGTTATATGAGTTCAGTGACACAAGGCAAGTCAAAGCCCCAGTTAGCAATCCCAATAATAGGTTGGCAAGGCCTTTGTGCCGCAACAGTAAAGCATGTCTTGTTCTCACACACTTTCATATCTCATAGACACACACAGTTTCCACGTCACTCGGGTAATACAATAATAATTGAGGCTGTTATTATCTATATTATAGGCAGGTAATTTTGTAATCTGTAATTGACTAGGGCTGTTACTGTAAGTTGTATTGGAAACTGGGTAATTTATCACTTATTCTGAAGATTAATTGAGCAACCAGAGTTTTATGGCTAAACTACAAAAAATCATAACCTAACTGGACATTAAAAACAGTAAGCATTTCAGAAATCTGTAAATTATAGCAACGCTTTACATTTTAGGGCACTCTTGTATGTTGGCCATGTTGGTGTTCAAACTGCAAAGTGGAAATTAAATGTGGTTTTGAGGGCTCTACAGTCTCTCAGAATGCAGTCGTAATGTTTAATGAGCAGCACAGCCCACTAAATGAGCTGAATGTGGACCAGAATGCATGATTTTCACATTTTCCCATGTAGAGACTTATGTTTATGGGAGACTTATGTTTCTAAGCAACATAACGGTCAAAGATTACACCATGAACATATATATCGGACAGGTACTGACGTATGATGATGATGAGGAAGGATCTGAATTCATTTGGCAGAATTCGTTGGGCAGTGGTGGCTCAGCGGTTAGAGCGCCGGGATATCGATAACAGGGTTGTGGGTTCGATTCCCGGGCTCTGCAAGCTGCCACTGTTGGGCCCTTGAGCAAGGCCCTTTACCCTCTCTGCTCCCCGGGCGCTGGAGTTGGCTGCCCACCGCTCTGGGTGTGTGTGTGTGTACTCACTGCCCCTAACACATGTGTGCGTGTGAGTGTGTGTTCACTACCAGATGGGTTAAATGCGGAGGACACATTTCGCTGTACAGTGTACAGTGACAAATACGTGCACCTTTACCTTTACCTTTTATTTGTGTTTCTACCATTACTTAGTAAACTAAATTGTCCCTCCCAATATAGAGCAATGTAAATTTTACCTCAGACCTCAGTAACAGCCAATTAAACAGAACATGTTAATGTTTTAATGAATATTAATGACCAACACTTCAGAACCTGTTTGGGGAAAGCATAAAAAAAATCATACAAATCAGACATTGCTCATTAATTTTGTGGTATAAAATGTAATCAAATAATTGTAATAGTTCCAGTAATGAAAAGCTTCTGGTGTACTGTAATGTAATCTTCCTTGTGTGTGTGTGTGTGTGTAGCTGTGTGATACTGTACCTCATCTGTCCGGATCATTTCAACTCCTCCCTGCCCGCGAGCCTGGCTGCTTTTGGCACTCACTTCCTTTGTCATAGCCGCCAGCTCCTCACGAGCCTCCTGCAGCTCCTCGGCCTTGGCCTCCTTCTTACGGGCGATGATGGAGGCCTAACAAACGCATTGAATGCTTTAGCACTTATGGACTCTGTTGACTTCCTATCGTGCGAATCTCAGAAAATGTCATCAAAGATCAGAGTGAGATACTGTTGACTGCTTGGGTTAGATCTGCAGAAGGCAAAAGCTAAGCCTAATCTCAGTCTAAAACCCACTGAGTAGCTGTAGTAGTTCATTAAAACAGAACACAACAGCTTGGACGACCAGAACATCAAACTAATATTATGCAATGATAATTCACGTCTGGCCATCCAACATGAAACAAACGCAAATCAGACATCAATCATTCTTTCAAGTTCAAAGTTGTGTCTGAATATGTGCAGCAGAAGCGACTGTGATCTCTTCTTACAGGATGCGGGACGCACTTACCCCACCTGAAGCATCAGAAATTAAATTTCACATGGACAAACAAAATCGCACTTAAATCTTGGTCCATCATACATACTTATACCTAAACTTTAATGACTGTAATGCAGGACAGACAGACAGACAGAGGAAGACCTCACCTGCTGCCTGAATAGAGTGAGATTATCATCCATTGGGTCGCTCCTGGTCATCTTCTTCTCCAGCACCTGGTTCGTCTGACTGAGCTGTTTAATCTGATCAGCAGGAACAGAGGGCACACAAAACATGGACACTGAGATACGTAGGGTCCTTCCAGACCACCAGGAATATGTGAATCCTGTCTTTAGAAGACACCAGAGAAATAAAAAAATATATATGTGCTGCAGAACGTATTTTATCATCATAAACAAATGATTTTCTTCTCCATCACCTGGTTCATCTGACTGAGCTGTTTAATTTAATCAGCAGGAACATGCAAGTTGAGAGGTCTAGGGTCAGACATCAATGAAATAAACAGGAAAAATGGGAGTGACATTTTTTTTTGGAGTGGTCCTCTTTAATAGAAGTAAGACACTCATCAGACTCTCAGTAACATCTCAACAACATATCAGTGATGGAGCAGCATTTGAACACTCAGTAGATCATTGAGAGACTTTTACTGAAAGCTTCTATTAAATTCAGCTGTTTTTTACTTTATTTGGAGAGTCCAGGTTCAGATCTGTAGATTTTCACCTGATAAATCACTGATCATCTAACAGGTCTAATACAGAGCATCTCAACATCCTCAACCAGCTGTTATAGATCTGCTGCTGACACCAGTCTGGAAATGGATCTTAACTGGATTAGGTTAAGATTAAGGCCAGGATGATGGTTATGATTCAGATTTGGGGTTGAGGTTATAAGGTTGGGACTAGGGTCAGGATGAAGGTTAGTATTAGGTTTAAGGTTAAGGTTAGGATTATGGCCAGAATAAGGGTTACGATAAGGTGTTGGGTTGATGTTAAGGTCAGGATAAGAATATGGATAAGGGTTAGGATTAGACTTTGGTTTGAGATTAAGATTAGGACTAGGGTCAGGATGATGGTTAGGATTAGGTGTTGGGTTGAGGTTAAGGTTAAGATTAGGACCAGGATGATGGTTATGATTAGATTTGGGGTTGAGGTTAAGGTTGGGACTAGGGTCAAAATGAAGGTTAGTATTAGGTTTAAGGTTAAGATTATGACCAGAATAAGGGTTAGGA
Organism: Salminus brasiliensis; assembly: GCF_030463535.1. Taxonomy (NCBI): domain Eukaryota; kingdom Metazoa; phylum Chordata; class Actinopteri; order Characiformes; family Bryconidae; genus Salminus; species Salminus brasiliensis. Next base: position 8,015,119 of record NC_132883.1, read on the forward strand.
TTAGGTGTTGGGTTAAGGTTAAGGTCAGGATAAGAATATGGATGAAGGTTAGGATTAGATTTTGGTTTGAGATTAAGATTAGGACTAGGGCCAGGATGATGGTTAGGATTAGGTGTTGGGTTGAGGTTCAGGTTCAGGTTAAGATTATGGCCAGGATGATGGTTATGATTAGATTTGGGGTTGAGATTAAGGTTGGGACTAGTGTCAGGATAAAGGTTAGTATTAGGTTTAAGGTTAAGGTTAGGACTATGGCCAGAATGAGGATTAGGATTATGTGTTGGGTTGAGATTAAGGTCAGAATAAGGATATGGATGAGGGTTAGGATTAGGTGTTGGGTTGAGGTTAAAATTAGAATTATGGCCAGTATGCTGGTTAGGTTTAGGTGTTGGGTTGAGGTTAGGGTTAGGAATAGGACCAGAAGGAGGGTTAGGATTAGGGTTAGGGTGTGGAGTTGAGGTTAAGGTTAAGGTTAGAATTAGAGTCAGAATGATGGTTAGGATTAGAGTCAGGATGAGGGTTAGGATTAGGCTTTGGGCTGAGGTTAAGGGTCAACAATGTTAAATCAACACTGTTGTTGTTAAATAAACAGTGTTGAAATGAACATCTGATTAGCAGGAACAAAAAAAAACATGATTGTTGAGACTTTTAACGTCTTCAGGAGACATCAGTGAACTGACATAACGACAATGGCTGCTGTAAAGGTTCTATAATCATCATAAACTAATAAGAGCTCAATCATTCCTTCTGAAGTTCTCATGAAGTTCTATACTGCTATGTAATACATCTTATGAAAGGTTCTTAAGAGCATGTAGGAGTAAGCAGTAGGTGTTCCGCATGATGAGATCTGTACTAAAATTTGAGTGGGTGTAAAATCCAAATGAAGCAGATGCTGCCATTATATTGGCACATAAGCCACTGACCTTCTCTTCCAGCTCAGCCAGCTCTGCGTGACCCATGGCTGGTTCAGACACCACCTTCTGTAGGTAGCGCACCTTAGAGCGCATTCGCTCCAGCTCTTTGGGCAGCTTGTCCGATACCATGTAGGAGTTAAACTTGATCTCCTCCTCCAGTCTCTTTACCAGGCCTGCAAGAGAGCAGCCATATCCATCAAGTTCAAAACAGCAAACTCCCACGTCATATATGTATGTGCAGACAGTTCACTTGGAGCAGAAGAGCTCTGCTTGCTTCAGTGAAAATACAGTCTCCTACTAAACACATATACTACTGAACTGCTTGTGTGATATGGTGAGCCTTTAATGTTCAAATGCTCGGGTCATTTTGGGTTCTCTGTTGCTAACAAATGCTGAGAAGGCAACGTCTTGCCGAGTGTTTAAATGGCTAACACCTAAAAATACTTTCTCAGGAGCTTCATAAGTGGCATAACTGTCTAAGGGTTTGGCCACAGTAGTCAGCGACTGTGAGTCTGCAACACGGCGATGCCGCAGCCGGCCGTGGCAGGGAGTCCAAAGAGAGCACACCTGGTCCTGACATCTCCTCATTGGGCATCATTTGAAGTACAAGCAGCATTCACATGGTTAGAAGTGTCAGTGTAGTTAGCGGCCAGTGCAGATGGCTTTTGTATGACCTCGACCCCCCACCAGGCCCTTAGTGGCACTGCCAGGACACACAGGCTTTTTCCATGGCTAACTCACTCTCAGGCTTGGCATCTGCTGCTGCCTGTCGCAAGTCTTTCAGCTGGATCTGACACCTCTGCAGCCTCTGCTCAGCCTGGAAAAGCTGGAACACACAAGAAAACACACTCTAGGTTGAACCAGGATCACCTTTTACCCTGCATGGCCAACAAATACTGATAATACGCTAAATATACACCCTGGACATTACTGAAACAGTTTGTTTGATGTTTTCTAAGGCCTCTGATGCCTGAAAATGTAATATTCTGGTTTTATTACTGTGCCTTTACGACTAATGTGCAAATGATTTCTTCTGTGATTGGCTGACTTGTATTGTGCCTCATTTGTAAACCAACCTAGGATGAGACATTTATTATAACGGCAACATGAATTGAATGGGCGAGGCTAGAGGATGCTGTAGGATGAATAGCCAAATCTATGGTTTTTGTAACATCAGAAAAATACAGTACAAAATACATTTAAAATGTTTGATTTTAGAGGTTTTTGGCATATCTGGACGGCATGTGACACTTTAACAGTGTTTAAATGCTACATCAAGTCAAGTTTTTACATGGTAAGGGCACTTTACAAAAACTGTAGAAGTGATTGAACGGTACCTGGTTCTTCTGCTCTTGTTTTTGATGAGCCAGAGACTCCTCTCTCTCCTTTTCCACTCGAAGCTGTCTGGCCAGTTCCAGCATGCGTTGATGGTTGGACACAGACTCCACCTTGTGCACAAGAGGAGTATTACACAGCTGTGCTTGAACACACCACCCTTGTCAGTGTTTCCTCCATTAAAAAGTCAGGAGCGCTATAGAAGAAACTATATATTGCAGCCAGTAATAGCCAGTGATTGTTCAGCTGATAGATTAACTACTGATTTCTCACTCTGAGCAGAAATAATGTCTAAAGAATCCTAAGCCTGTCAGATAATGCCTCCTTACCCGTTTCCTCAGGCGCTCCACTCGTTTGATCAGCTGATCCTTCTCTTCCTCCATTGCTGCAATATCCTGCAGTAACAATTTACATACTTACTGTAATTACATAAGCTGGGAATATACAGATTTAGAATATATTATTAGGGGAAGAGGGGGGGTAGTCACTGTCTTACCCTTCGGATCTCAGCTGTAGAAAACCCAGAGTTCCTCAGTTGTTCACACTCTTTGTGGTAACTCTTAAACCCCTCCACCACTTCCTCATACTACATTCATAGTAAAAGATCACACAATACAATAAATTACAACAAATCCAGAGCACATAAGGCAAATGTAATCTGTCTAGCAGCACCCAGAGACTGGATTAAAAATCACTTGGCAACCCTATGGATGCACAATGATTTCGAAATCATATTCATATAAGTGCTATAAATGATCTAGCATTAGACAGATGTACAGATCAATGTTTTAAACTGATATTTTAGGATGTGTGTATTGCTCTTGGGACGAGCAGAATGTCACACTAGTCTACTGCTTTAAAAATGGCATCATTTTATTAACTTTACCAAATTTGGAACCGTAAATATAACAATTCTCTGTAATACCAAACCAAGCCAATCTAGTTACTATTTAAACATTTTATGTGTCATCATTTCTCACAAATGTTGGGCAGAATATAAATCAGTAGAGCATCTGTGTACTCTAAAGTTGCAGGTCAGAAGATATGAACAAGCTTGTTACAATTTAAATATTTTAGGGTTACGTATTGGCATCAGGATTGGTTGGCATATATGTACATGGCAAATATCAGCATTGGACCTCAATTCCCATATAAGCAGTGCATCCATAGGCAGCACAGTGAGTGTCTGTCAATCACTGATATCACTCAAGTTAAATTCTACTTCGAGATATATAAAAAGCGAAACTGTCAAACTGTCTGGAGCTTGTACAATGGTCAAACACCCTACTCAATTGACTCTGTGACACCTAATGATGGCAGACCTGGTGGTAGGTATCCGCGATTACTTCATCAGTCAAAAACTCTCCAGGCACGTCCAGCTTGACAAGGAATCGTGCCAGATAGGCTCTCTTTTTCAGCTCAGGAACCCTCTGTAGCAGCCAGTGCAGGATAGGGTGGATCACTGGCTTACTGCCTGTTACTAGACCCTGTCGAAAGCCGCTTCTGGAAAGCCAAGAAGAGTAGACTCAAAGTAAGAAATGTGCTCCAGGCTGGGGAAAAATTCATCTAGGTTCCACACCACCATTTTCAATTCACTAATTCAGGCTCAGTAACACAGTTCTGTGTCGCAGTGTTGGTCAAACCACCGCCTAATCAAATCTGAGCACCAGCAACAGAAAGCATGTAAAAGGCTGCATCTCCTACAAATGATTACTAGACGTTATTCTAGCGATGATAGTGAGCGAATGTAAACAGACACTGTGTAATTAGTAATCATAGTGTATTTCATACGTACGTATCGGTGAGGCCTCCAGAAGGCTTGTATTTCAGCAACCCCAGCATCGTAAACATTCTTTTGGCTGTCTGCTCAGGCATTTCTTCACGGATATCAATTGCTTGCTGAAATACAGGAAATAGATTAGGTTAGGTAGATACATGTGAACATACTAAAACCATGCCAACTTCTCTCTGTAAGGTTTATATTTACTTACGCTGGGTCTGAGCCCTTGGTATAGCCTATACAACAAACTGCAATGTTCTGAAAACGAAAGAAACCACTGGTGTACTAACAACCAGACATCGCACTGGTTGACCAAGGAGGACAGAAACATTGAGACGGAGCTGTTAGGGGTATGGATAAGGGTCTCAAAATCCACTGTTCTTTGAGACGTTTGATACTATAGAGACAGAAGGCCAGAAGAAATACTGAGATCAGTCACAAAAGCTCTGGGATAAAGTTTTGCAGATGGATGCCGGTGTCTTGGGCTTGCATGGGTGCTTCTGAAATGGGCTTCCTCATAATTTCTTTACCATGTTATCTTGTGGCCCGGATGTACTCTGTGACTGATTTTTTAAAAAGATGAATAACTGTGAAGGTCTAGTCTCGGTTTAAACTCTGGGTTTAATCTGTAAACACTGCAAATGTTGTTGAGAGACTATATGGTGATCTAGGTTGTTCTAAACTGTCTGACACATTTATTAAATATCTGCTTACATGACCTCAAATCCAACTGGCTTCATATTATAGCACAAAAAAGGACAGCAGGTGTTTTACCAACTAGCCTTTTGGTCTCCTTTATGCTCCACAGCTCTGACCGACTTGCACTGCATCTGCATCTGACCAAATGTTTGTGGACACCCCTTCCATTGAATGCATTCAGTTACTTCAGGTTGCACTCATTTCTGACACAGATGTGCAAATGCAGAGAAGTACTGCCAATACAATAAGAGTCTCTGGAGCAGATAAACATGAACCTCCTGACACCATGCCTGATGCCAAGTGTGGGATATAGCTAGGGATACAGAAAATCCAGCACTAGCTGTGGAGAAGTAGAACTGTGTTCTCTCTGAATGATGCTCCATGCTCCATCCAATGCTTTCAGGATGAGGTGGGGTGTTAGCTAGCTAGATCTTGTCGTTGAATGCAATCAACCCCTCACAGCAATGCTCCAGCATTCCCTGGACAGTAGAGACAGTTACTCCAGCCAGATATTCGTTAGAAACAATGAATGGGCAGGTGTCCCAATACTTTTGTCCATCTGAAGTGCCTCACCTTGCTGTCGATTTCTGCCAAAACATCGTTGAGAGTCTGCAGAAGCTGCATTGGTTCCAGGGAGTCGAAGGTGATTAGGTTGAAGCTCTTCTTGAAAGGCTCTCGGTTCAGCTGCTCCACTATGAACTTAAGCTGTTCGCTCATGTTGAGAAGAAGAGGGTTTCACCCACAAAACAGACCTGGGGTGGAGAGAACCTCTAGAGAAGACAGCTAAGCTGTTAGTGCTAGTGCTAGTGCTAGCTAGCTAAACAAGACTAACCGTAATGGTCGCTAGGCAACCTCGCCCTAGGACTAGCTAACTAGCTAGCTACCTGTTAGCTAGCCACCAAGCTAGCTATCTATTTCTACACACTCATTAATATTTGCTAGGGAAGTGCGGATGTTTTTGCTCACTTTATATTACAAATATTATTATTATTATAATATCTAGATAACTACTGCTAGCTAATATTTCTAATAAATCGAGGTAGGAGCTGATTAAAAATGCCTAGAAACCTAAAAGCTGCTCTTGGTTGCTAACAGGACGTCATCACCCGCGCCACACCGTTTCTTTTTCAAAATAAAAGCACACATTTCTTCTGCAATCTATAAATCCACATATTGCATGTTATAAGAAGTTTGGACCATATAATAAAGAAATAAATATTTACGTTTATAATTACATTTTTATTTATAAAAGCGCTTAATATTTATATAAGCATACAACGCCGCTCACAGCTAGAGAGCTAACCAGTGAAGTTCTTATAAAGGTTATATATATAATATATATATATAATAAATAATACACACTACAATATATTGAACTTCCTATCGTTATTTTTGATCATTATCGTTTTTGTTTCTGCGTATTTTATTTAGTTTTTATTATGGTTGGGTTGGTTTTATAATTTTAGCACATCCTACCTGTTTGTATTTTACTTATTGTATTTATATTATCCGCAATCGTTTTTATCGTTATTATTATTATTATTATTATTATTAGTAGTAGTAGTAGTAGTAGTATCATTATTATTAGTAGTAGTGTTTATTATTATTATTATTATTATTATTAGTAGTAGTAGTATGTTGTGTATTATTATATTATTATTGTTGTTATTTTTAGTAGCAGTAGTGTTTATTATTATTATTATTATTAGTAGTAGTAGTGTTTATTATTATTATTATTAGTAGTAGTAGTAGTAGTAGTACTAGTAGTAGTATTATATTAGTAGCAAGTTTTTACTGTTCTGCAAAACAGCTTCGTTTGCCACCAGCTTTGTTGATTTTTGTATTATTTTAGAACATTATTACATTATTGTGAGATCCTATGATTTATTTTATTTTTGATTGCCCTGTCTATGATAATACTACTACTACTACTAATAATAATAATAATAATAATAATAAAACAAATAAAAATGAGTAGTAGTAGTAGTATGTTATTTATTATTATTATATTATTAGTAGTAGTGTTTATTATTATTATTATTATTATTATTATTATTCGTAGTAGTAGTAGTATTAATAGTATTATTATTAGTAGTAGTAGTATGTTGTGTATTATTATATAATTATTATTGTTATTTTTAGTAGCAGTAGTATTTATTATTAGTAGTAGTAGTAGTAGTAGTATGTTGTGTATTATTATATAATTATTATTGTTATTTTTAGTAGTAGTAGTGTTTATTATTAGTAGTATTTATTATTTATTATTATTATTATTATTATTATTATTTGCAGGAGTAGTTCTGCTGTTTTGTATGACAGCGTCGTTGTGGAGCCGACCGTCTGCTGTCACCCAGCGGCTGCCTGCGCTGTGTATAAGCAGAGGAGAGGAGAGGAGAGGAGAGGAGAGGAGAGAGGGAGGGAGAGAGAGGGCGAGAGAACAGGGCAGAGAGGGACATTATCTCCACTTCTCACGACCATAGCCGAGTATCTGAAACGTGCAGCATGCGGAGGTGAGAACGATCCGGTGCCCGCCGCTCGAGGTTTGCATCCTTGACGGTACTGAACCGAGCAGCATTTCCTTTTTATTTTATTTTTGATTTCTTTTCTACCGAGCTCCCCGGAGCAGCAGCAGCAGCAGCAGCAGCAGCAGCGTGCACTCATGCATTCGAACAGAGGATTAGCGCGGAGGAACTGCCTTGAGACTATGAACTGCAGTTGGGGGACGGAGCTGTGGGTATGTATGCCATCTACGCCGAGTCTTTGGTGCAGGAGTGCACGAGAAAATGCATCTCTGAGGAGCAATGGTGCACAAATGTCTGCATCAGTAATCAGCAGGTGTGCCACTAGTGTGCAGACAGCTTAGCTCGAGCTGCCCAGTCCAGTCTACCCAGACACCCAGGTAAACGGTCCGCCCATTTTGTGGCAACTATCAGCACGTAATACCAGCAGATTTGACCCTATTTCTCTCTTTTCGGACCCCTCGGTTCTGATTTCTAGCAGTTAGTGCATGCATGCGCGTAGCGCGCGCAGCTTAACCAGTCCCAGCTTATTGAGTTATTAGCCAGCACAGTTGGCTAAATACCCGAGCTAGCAATAATCCGCAGCTAATGCTGGCTCCAACAGCCCGCAGTGTAAAGTGCACGAGGAGTATTCCTGCATTGTTCGTCGTAAAAGCAGGTGCATGTGATTACAGTTGAGCATTATGGATTAGAAGTGCGCGTGAACGCAGATGATGTGATCTGATATGCCCAGGACCGTGGCAATGCATCCCCTCTCCCCTCTGTGCACGTGTGTGTGTGTGAGCTCCATCTTGCAGGCTCCTAATTTGGATGAGGATGATGAAGATGATGGTGATCATCATCATCATCATCATCATAAATGTAGGCCTCACAGGCCTAGTTTCTTCTGTAATGGTGCAGGAGACTCAGGCATTAGGCTTTCTGTGTTCATGTTAAAATTGGGAGCAGTAGGATGATGGTAACACTGTGACAGAGCTTTAGAGGGGAAAGACTCCCAAGGCCTCATTCAGGCTTCTCAGTGAGCACATTCCCACCGGTAGGTCACTAGGAATTCACACTGGACACCCTGGTCTAAGAGAAGTTACATTAAGTTACAGTAAAAAACATACTTATACAGTTACAAATATAATGCAGATATTCAGCATTTCCCGATTACAATAAAAAATAAATATAAATAAATATTGCTTTGAAATATCAGTCAGATCTACTTTCACATACTGTACAAAACTAATCGACTGCAGGAAAAGCATCTATGACTTGTCCTGTCCATCCCAGTGATAGCCAGGCTCTAAACTGGACCTCCTTCACTGCTGAGTAATGAGTCTTTGACAGGGACAAGACAATGTCTGCACACGTTGCCAGCTCAGTACAATATATGGGACGACTTTAATTGATGAAGAGGTGCTCCAAACCCTTGTTCTCTAAAGTGGGTTGCCAAAGCAAAGCATTAATGTACTCTTTTCCTGAGAGTGCAACATCCCCCCCACCCCACACACCTCCCAGCCCAAACACCACTCTGCACTCTGTGACCTTGCTCAAGTTAAATTCTCAATACATGTGCAGGTACAGATCTAATACTATATATATATATATATATATATATATATATATATATATATATATATATACACACACACACACACACACATATATATATCTTGTGTACAAAGATTTGGACACATCGTGTATCTACATCAACATACACATGTATACATATATATATGTGTGTGTGTGTGTGTGTGTGTGTATATATATGTTGATGTAGAGACACAATATGTCCAAATCTTTGTGGACATCGTTGTGTGTAGGGTTGGGTACTTGGAATTCAGTACCACTAACTTGTTATTCTCTGTGTAATAATTAAAAAATGTAATATCATTTTAAAAGTAAAATGTCCAAGCTTCTCAGTTTCAACATTTTGTCACATATTTACAACATTATATACAACACACACAATACAACCACTCTCTACCTCCTTCTCCCTTCCCATAACCATCCCCTACAACCTCCAGCAGTCTGTCACCAGGGCATAGTGAGAGTACGCTGATATGCGTGAGGAAACCCCTGTGATATCCTTCCCAAAATCAGGAGACTTTGCAGCGAGGATAGTTCAGTGTGTTTAAGTGCAGTTTTACCCCAGAAAGCACTTACCTTTTCAGCATTAGTGTAGTGTGATCATACAGTGTTTGCCCCCCGTCCGTGTGTGTGTGTGTGTGTGTGTGTGGTCTCCTTCATAATCGCCAGTTAGTCAGCAATAGCGAGCGGATGTATTATAAATAAGGCGTAAGTGAAAACTGCTGGGGGTCCTGCTGGGGGCATTAAGCCGTGGAGCAGTGGACCTGTGGGAAGAGTTGGGGAGTTAGGGATGAGGTGGGGTGCTGATCATACAACTTACTCCTTACTCTTGTTGCTGAATGCAATCAAATCCTCACAGTGATGCTTTGAGCGATGCTTTGATCTAGTAGAAAGCCTTCTTCCCTGGACAGTAGAAACAGTTATTCTAACAAAAGCAGGATCACCTTTTTTTAAACTCCCTTAACAAAAAAAAAATGAATGCGTAGGTGTCCCAATACTTTTGTCCATATAGTGTATGCCACTATATTCCAATATTCAGATTCAGGTCAAGGTAAAGGCACCTTTTATTTGTTGTTTGGCAAAGGTAATGGTTCTTCACAGAACCATGAGACAGTTACTCCAACAAAAGCTCTTTTTAAAAACACCACCAACAACGGATGAGCAGGTGTCCCAATACTTTTGTCCATATATTTTAACTTGACAAAAATGATCATAGTTTTTTTAAAAGTGTATAATTTGCAGTTGAAATATTGGATGAAACATCAAAAAAAAAAGTGGTGCAGCTGTCTCCGAGTGCTGACCCCAAAGAGCACCGCTGGCCTTGCCGGCTCGCTACATATTTCTGTAGCTATAAAATAAAAATGAGGAGATTAAACAGGTTAAAATATAAGGAAATAAAAATGAACAGATCAAATATATTAGCAGTTAGCTTGCTAGCAGTGCAATGCTAGTCAGTGGGGGCGTCCGTGAGCTGGCAGTTTCGCTGTTCTTCAGGCGTTCAGCTGTACAGAGACATTGTGTTTGCGTTTTAGGCACTATTGAATACGTCTGCAGTTTTTCTCTTGGTATCTGAATGGTAAAGTGGAATTCCAGAGTGATTTTGAGGACATTACAGTCTCCCACAATCTTTATTTCTTATTATTGTTATCATCCGGCGTCGACCAGAGGAGGATGGGTTCCTTTTGAGTCTTGGTTCCTCCCAAGGTTTCTTCTCTCGACCTGAGGGAGGTTTTCCTTGCCACTGTTGCCACTAGCTTGCACAAAAAAGAGGCTCTGACCCGGATCTCTGTAAAGCTGCTAAATACATTTAAATTGAATTGACTTATTATTCACTACAGCAGCTGAATGTGGACCAGAGCGCGCTGCACAACGGACATTACTTTAACCTAAACGTAGTGGAATTAAATGTGTAGCTTCATCAGTTGTTTCACTTCTTTCCTCATCCCGGGAACTTCTCACGACTTTTACGCTGCTAGGTTGTTTATGTGGCTGGTGAAGGTTTCTGTGGGTCCAGAACAAGGCGTTTCACATGAAACCTTTCTGAAGGACTTTGTCTAGGAATAATGGAATAATGAGTGGCCCTGTCCTTCTAAATCTGTGGTCGGAAGATCTTCCTCTATTCAGCTTTGACTCGTATTTGACTCCTATTTTACTTTGAGATGCTGATCTTGTTTTTGCCGCTTCCTATCAAACAAAATCCGTCCCACGTTTCTTTTCTACTTCACATCGAAAAAGACAGGGAATGCAATTTTATCCCAGAAAAAGAGTTTTCAGTTCCTTCCAGACCTGCGGGGAAAGAGCAGAACTGTCTAGGAGGCCCTGAGGACCTGTTTGGGAAGCACTGCTCTAAACTGCAGTACAAAGTCCTGTCTGGGCTAGATCTCCAAAACAACGCTGCTCAAACCGATTCAGGTTGTGTTGAATGTAGAAAAATGTCCACCAGATGATCTGAGTAAAAATCAGGACTGTAGACTTCGGCTAATTTCAGCAGTGGCTCACTTTGAGTTCCAGCTGAGTTGAAAGATGATCGAGTCTCTGTCGTTTTCACTTGGTCAGGAGAGAGCTTAGCACTCTCCTGCAAGCATGTTAAGGAAGCTTGAAACATCAGGATTCCTTCATGGAGAATGAATGCGAACTACAGTTGTGTACAAAAGTTTGAAACCCTGAACCCTGCTGGCATTTTTAGACAATTTTACAGCAATTTTTGCTGAATTCACGTGTTGACAATAGGGCTGCAACAAACAACTGTTTTGATAGTCGAATAATCTTGTCTAAATCACCAAATAGCTTTTAAAATTTAGCTTGATGTTGTTTTATGCATTTACTAACTAACAATGAAGACAATGCATTGCATTACTTATTCAGAAATGTGCTGTTTTAATGAACCTCTCTGCTAATATTAAATATAAATGAAATTCCCTATAAATAACAATCTTTTTCTTGTTAAAATTTAAACCAAGGATGCGCAAAGTAGCAATGAAATATAACAGTTTTCCTGTAATCAGTTTTCCCATCATTTTTTTTCAATCAGCAAAAAAGAAAAAAGGGAGACAAATGTGAGCAGTAGTTTTCGCTCTGGCTTTAGCTATGTTTGTATTAGTGACTCTTTTGACGCAGTGTGGCTGCAGCCACAGTATCGTCGACCCAACTCTGCTCGTAACCAGCAAGCTGATTGGCTATTTTTGTTAAAGGGTGGGACTTTATTTAAACATGCGCCATATTGAGCGTTACAAGAACGCCCATATTTCAACCGCTGACTGGTCTCCTCATTTATAGTGTCTCTCAGTTGACTTTGCTACTTGAGGATTTCTCGTTTTACACTCAGAGTGATGTCTCTGCAGACGAGTGGCCGTGTTGCCTCATGGCTCCACACTCCATTCACGTGATGGTCAGCCTCTTGGCCTGTGTGTTTTCACTGCAGCTCTGAATCCAGATTGAGGGAGAATCATTACAGTACAACTCTAATCCACACTGTCAAACTTAAACTTTGACTTCATCCACGGTCCACGTGGGTCCAAAACTGGTCCTAGTTAGCACGAGAAACATGCGTGGTGGCGCCACCATATAATCATCTATTAAATTAGTTGCCAACTAATCGTTCATTTAAGTCGACTGAGTCGATTAATTGTTGCCCCCGTAGTTAAAACGAACTACAGTATAGCATATTCGGTGTTCTTGACCTTTATTTAACTTGTATTATCATAAACAAAATTAAACTAGGGCCTCCGCTTTTAACTCATCCGTGCAGTGAACACACACGTATCAAACACACACACACACACACACACACACAGTGACAGTGAGCTCATGTTCCTGGGGCGGTGGGCAGCCATTGCCTCATCATTCAGGGAGCAGGGAGAGTGAAGGACCTTTCTCTAGGGCCCAACAGTGGCAGCTTGCCGAGCCCGGGTATCGAACCCACAACCTGGTCATCAATAGCCAGGTGCCCTAACCGGGCCCCACAGTAAAGTTTGGTCACATTACGCAAAATTTAAAACAATGTTTCTGAAAATTAATTGCTTATTTAAAGAGCTGAATTAAAGTTCAGCTTTATAGACTCTGGATTGTTGGCAGTATTGAGTTGAGAAGAAGGGACTAGTGACCCAATGACCTACTGGACAAGTGACTTATCACAAGTCTAGATGCTTCAAACCTGTAACACACATACTGGCTTATTTATTTGCTTCAAAACATATTGTGTGTATTATATATAACATGAATTAAGTTAAATGAACTCCTATAGTGTTGCAGGAAAATGAGGCTAACAAACTAGAAGTTAATGTGTGTTGTTATAACCCTGAATTAGAAGAATGTGCAGCTGTTGAAAGATCTGCTCTTTTTTATTTCTTTAGGATCAGTTTGATAACTTGGAGAAGTACACACAGTGGGGCATCGAGTTTGTGGAGCGCTACACCAAGTTTGTGAAGGAGCGGTCTGAAATTGAGCTGAGCTATGCCAAGCAAATAAGGTACTGTCGCTGGAAATATTCCTCTCAGCTCACCAAATTTCGCTTTTCTGCATGCAGGGTGTGGAGCAGGACATTACACAGCTATGTAGAAGCAGTCTAAAGCTGAAGTCTAAGGCTGAGTAAGGTTCCTCAGTGTGCCGTTTTCCGTATATCAGTAATTATTTTGATCACCGTCTGATCAAGTCAGAATAATGCAGCATATGCAGTCATCAGGGCATTTATAATATATTAATAATATATAATATATAAATATATAAGTGTATGGCACAATATGTGGCAATGTACATAGAGTAAAATAGCAGTACTAATATTTTGTGCATATTGGGCAGCTTTAAAACAGTTGACTAGAAGCAGACGTTCCCTATTCAAGTTTTGGGAACCGTGTTTTCCTCCCCCTAGTGCATCTGATCCAGCTCAATAACTAATTAGCTTACCTCTCATGTTCTGGCTTAGCTGTGTCTAAAAATTCCCTTTTAAAAAAACACCAGACTAGTTGAATTTGTACACATTCATAAATATCTACCATTAATAACAGAACAAAAACTTTCACTCTCCCATGTGCGATCCAGAGGCCGTGTCTTCAGTTCTTCTATTCAGTCTGGTTGACTATAATGTGAAAAGCTGAATGTAACTCCTTGGTTTGATTGGTGGTGTAATTTAGGGATGCACTGATCCGATACTAGGATCGGATATCGGTCCCGATACTAACAAAATTATCTGTATCGGGTATCGGATAATTAATCTGATCCAAAGGAATGATCCATTCACATTCTGACGGTTTTCTAGGCTCCATAACCCAGGATCAGTAACCTACAGACATCATACACATATCATAGCAAACAGACTTCCCCTATCTAACGCATGCCCTCGACCTGTCATCAACCATCAGTAAGTAATCCAGCTTGTCTTCCATATAAGGAGAACCGAGAAGGGAGGAGCTGCTAGCTCCTTTGTAGTCAGTTTAGACAGACAACACTGTGCCGAGGTCCAGCACAGTTATTAATGTAGTGACCAATAAACAGAAATTGGGTTTATTTATATCGGTGTTCATTTGTCATAGTTTGTTTTACAAAGTAAAGTAATAATTATGTCAATCCTGATGCCTTAAGTCTCTTCCAAATGCTCAGGTATATGGTTTATTAATTCAGCAATAGTATTGGATCAGTATCGGGTATCGTCAGATTCGCAAAGTTATCGGTATCTGTATCGGAACAGAAAAATATGGATCGGTGCATCTCTACTGTAGATATGGGTTACTAATCACAATAAGAAACACCTGAATGTAATTTTAAGGACAATGCAGATATGCATTTCTGTATTTCTATCATTCTGGCCAGAAATTCTTCATTTTGATAATTAGCTTAGTTGCACAGTTTTTATACATATCACTCTCCTGAGAAAAAATTGTATCCATTTAACGTGCTACCACCATGGCCAGGGGTTCGCAAGTTCAAATCCCAAGCCATGTCACTTTTACCATCAGCAGCCGGGGTCTGACAGAGCACAATGGGCTGCACTCTCTCTCTGGGTGGTTATATGGCGCTCTCGCCCCCGTATCACTCTTTTTATTGATTTTGGCCGGCACAGGCGTCTGTTAGCTGGTGTGGTGGAGTTGGGGACCCGGTTTGAAAAGAGGTGGTGGCTGGCTTTGCATGTATTCGCATAGTGTCGTGAGCATTGCTAGTGCTAGGAGAAGTTACGAATGGCCGGGTTAATTGGCAGTACCAAATTGGGAGAAAAAAGGGGAAAATTTAACCCAAAAAGAAAAAAACTAAAACTTGTATCTCCAAAATTGCTGAAGAAGGACAAACCTTTTTAACTTTCAATGCAAAAGATTAATGTCAGGCATAATGTCAGATTCTAATTATATGAAAAGGTGATAAACAACAAAAGGGGAGATATAAGGTTTTCGCAGGACAGCAACTATAAATATCTGTCCACTGGTGTTTTTTGGAATCTCTAAATCGCTCGTACTTAACAGTTCTTCACTCAGGCTCTTATTGAGTAGTGTGCTGTGACCACACTGACTAATTGCTGATCTTTTCGATGAGTGGTTTGAAGGAGGCTCTGACTAATCACAGGTGTCCACATGGCCTGGCGCGTGCACGCACACACACACACACACACACACACACACACACACACAAACACTCTTAATTGCTGTTTGCTAATTGTAATCACAGTAGCGGATTATTATTGCTTGTGAAAAGTCCGGCCACTATATCTTCATAGAAAAAGCTCTGAGGATTTGTGGTAAAGTGACGAAGCGCTTGATCCAAAGTAACCCAGAGTGCTTTGTGTTAGACGGGTTTTTGACTTGCCACATAATCCCAGTGTTCACTTGTTTTATGTGCTGTGTCCTTCAGCCAGAATGTAACCCCCGCTTCATTATTAAGTACAGCTGGTTTGTGCCCTTGTCATTGCAAAGGCTGGTCAATTCATCAAACATTAGATTAGAGATGTTTCTTATTATAGCACATATTGGACCAAGATGTTATTCTCTGAAGATTATCCCGAATCGAACATATTCAGCTGGACACGCTATGTGCCAGGGGTGCATTACCATGGTTACGGAGGTTGCTACGGCGCTGACCCACATTCTGATAGTCTCTCGCTGGTTCCGCTGGTTTGGTTCGGACTGTGTTTTGGAGGGGTGTGAGCCGGCAATACCCTCTGATAGACTAGACCTTGACTTGAGGAAATTGACTTGCGCGCACACACACACACACACACACACACACACAGTCACACTTGCCTTCGTGTCAGCAGCAAAAACCTCTGCATTCGTAATTACACACACACGCAGCTGGGGCTTGCTGCGGCTAGCGTCCGGGCTACACACCCAAGTACAGGCCTTTTCAGTGTGTGTGTGTATGTGTGTGAGAGAGAGAGAGAGAGAGAGAAAGAGAGAGAGTGTATATGAGAAAATCCTTTTTTTTTTTTCCTTTTTTTTTTTTTTTTTTTTTTTTTTACAGCAGGCTGTCAATCAGTGCTTTGTTATGTCTATGAAGTCTGGAGGGTGTATTTGTATGCTCCTCAGCTGAAAGAAGGACTTAATTCACGACTTCCCGCAGCCTGTTATTCAGCGCTCCACAATAAGTGAGGATTTATCTGACACAAAGCACTTGTTAGTAGACAAACTGCATCGACCTGCTTCCAGTCCAGGAATAATAGCCATTTAAAAAGACCACAAGATACTGGGTTTTGTGTGGAGGAACTATTTTTTTTCTGCCAGGTCTTTCCCTTAAGATCTGTAGTTGAACCCTTCCAGAGAAGCATAGCAGAAAGCCCTGCAAAGCGTTTAGTCCTCTGGTTGAGGTTCTACAGAGGCAGTGCATGCGACAGCATCGGTGTGCCTTTGACAAGAAGCTGCAAGATGGTGATCTGCCTAGCAACACGTCAGCCTACAGGGAGGTACAGTTGGGTGTGTGCATGGCGAGAGAGAGAGAGAGAGAAAGAGAGAGAGCTGCAGACTAGAGGAGAGCGAGGGGGTGGCACCGTCAGCGCACATTGTCATGTTCATGAGCTTTTTTTTTTTTTTTGCGGCCTTTTTTCGCATTGATTTGAATTAATCTCACAGTGTGTTATAGTGTGTAACACTGCTTTCATTTTTTCTGCTTTCCCCGTCCTTCTTTGTCTCAGTTTTCCACTCCAGCTAACAAAAGTCAGCAGTATGAAGTGAAGTCCTTGTCCAAAGGCATAATAATGACGTGATTATGGTCAAGACAGTAAACAGCTTTGTTTGTAGTCCCGCCTGTGACTTGTAACCCATTTAATAGACACATTGATATCGTAGCTGTCATGCACACAGCTTGTATCTCTGTGTTTGCTGTTTTGCACTTTTTGATGTAATTTAAATCGGGAAATCGGGAGATCTTTTACATTATTTACATCAAACGATTTACATGATTCAGAATCAAATATTTTCACATTGACTTCCATTGAAAGTTATTTTCTCCTTCTCCTCTTGTGGCTGCAATGGTAAATTTCTTATAAAGGGAATATATATAGGTCTTATTAGTGTCTATTAAAAGGAATGTGGTAAAACAATAATTTGAGAAATGTGAAGAAAGAAAATCTGATCACTTCACTAAATTCAGGGGGTTTTATAACATCACCGAAACAAGGAATTCAGATTTTTTATATGAAGTCATCAATTTGAAATATTAACTGTGTTTATTACTTTATTTTGTTAAATTGTGGGAAATTCCTTGGCTCCATGATTGGGGTCCCTTTATTAATACATCAATCTTGATATAAATGTAACTATTTTATTAGTAATATTTTTGTTTTTTGTCAGACAGGGTTATCCTGAGTGACTTCCAATTACGATCATGTTACAGAAGCAGAAAAATGTAATGTTTTTATTGCTATACTGTGATGTGGTAAAGTTCAGTGGCAGTCGTGGCTCAGCAGTTAGAGCACCAGGGTTGTGGGTTCGATACCCGGGCTCAGCAAGCTTCCATTGTTGCGCCCTCTTTGCGCCCCGGGGCGCTTCAGCAATGGCTGTCCACAGCTCTGGGCACATGTGCTCACTGTCACTGTGTGTGTTTTCTCACTAGTGTGTATGTGTGTGTGTGTTCACTGCACGGATAAGTCAAATTCCATCTGTGTCCAACACAAATGGTCTTGTGGTTGTCCATGTGGGCAAGTGGATCCCAGTCTAGTGCGTGGAAGGCCACGACCCCTTTTGCTTTACCAAAGAAAAGTTGGATAGTAAATTGTTAATAGGAAAGTCCAAAATGAACTCAGTCAGGTATTAAAGACCTGTCTTTTGTTTTTGTTCTTACCACAGAAATCTGTCTAAGAAATACCAGCCCAAGAAGAACTCCAGAGAAGAGGAGGAGTACAAGTAAGTATTTAGCATTTATTAATTTATTATTCAAATTTCAGTCACAAGACATCATCATTGCAAGTATTTTTACAGTTCATTTCAGTTGCAGTTACGTTGCTCATCATTATGTTTTCTATTCTGAATAAAGTAGAAATCAACCATTTATCTGGTATCAGGAACGTCTCTGGGCTAGATGATTTCCGTCCCACTGTGGCTTTTGGCTGCTCACTGAGGGTTTTAGATTTTATGTTTTGATGGAGATTTGATTAGTTTTATTTGTTAATATTATATTTATGATCGAGACACTTTTCACCTTATTACAAGTCAGTGGAGCATCACAGTGATTCTGAAGCTTTTATTTTAAGGTAAAAAAGCCACATAATGTTGTTTTAAAGACCAAAAAACTAGGGTGAGGAAAAAAAGAAGGGAAAAAAGGTTTCTTCTTGCCTTTTTCCAGTTTGGCTTGTGGTACTCTTTCTTAAAGAATTGCAGGATAACATTTTACACTTCACACTAAGTTCATTTGTATCCTGTAGGTGAATAATACTGAGTGCCATGTGGTGTCTTCATGACATTTTTCTCTTTGCTTCACTTCATTCCACACTTGGCTTGATTCTATATATTGAGGCCTTGAGGGAACCATATGTCACATTTTTCTTGTATTTTAGTTTTCCCCTGAGGGCCATTTATGATGGTTGTGTGGTTTTATGTATTAAAAATATTCATCGTTCATTTTTATGTGGTTGTTTTCCAACCTATTTTATGCCTTAGGATTGGCTGTTCTTATGTTCTGTGTCTTTAAGACTGATTTATCATCAAAAACCTTACCTCCACCGTTTCCAGGGATCTAACCTATGATGCTGGTAGTCTCCGCTGTGTTACATGAGAAAAAGATGGGAAACACTGTCATGATGCATACTCTCTCTCTCTCTCTCTCTCTCTCTCTCTCTCTCTCTCTCAGGTACACCTCCTGCAGAGCATTCCTCATGACCCTGAATGAGCTGAACGACTACGCTGGGCAGCACGAAGTCATCGCAGAGAGCCTCTCATCTCAGATTATTTCGGAGTTGACCCGCTACATCCAGGAGCTGAAGGCTGAGCGCAAAGCGGTATGTGTCTTATATTTAAGAAGCAAAAACAAAAACCCGCCCTGCGTCCTGCTTTCGAGAGACGGGCGACATAGATTATCCTCAAAAACGAATCCTCAAATCCCTGAGCAGATTTTCATTATCATGTTCTTGTGGTGGGGAGTGCAGAGCTTCATCCATCTACCAACAAGAATCAAATCACATCACCAATTGTGCAGCCCACCACTGCCTCCTCCACCCGCAACCCATAAATCCCAAGATAAAGAATGTGAAATATGTTATTATTTTGTTGACGATTTCACGGCGCGTTGCGGAATAACACCGCAACCAAATGTGGGTCATGTATTCGGGTCAGTGGAGTGGGAGCAGGAGCAGGTCCTCCCCCTTGCTGGGCCCCTGAAAGGGCCTACAAGACCTCTATCTGAGCTGGCTGGCTGGAACTAACGTGATTGGACTGGGAGGGGTGGGGAGTACATGATCACGCACAAGCTGAAGGAAATGTAGAGCAGCTCGTTTTTCCGCCCTGATGAGGCTGGTGCGTTTAGTGCGCCTTTCACGTCCGAGCAGCTCACCAAAAGAAAGTGCTCTTTATGTATTTTTCATAAAGCGCGTAATGGCATCCTGTGTGGGGGAGGGGGCGTAGAGCAGTCAGGCAGAAGCACTGGCACCATGACCTTGGTGACCTAAGCAAATGATTTTTACTACAATGAAAAGTTTGTGAGTTATGAGTGGGTGTGAATCTCTGACCTCACAGCCATGCTGTCTGAAAGTGAGAGAGAGTCCCTCGGAAACAATTCGGTGCATCATGATTGAGCCTAGGACTATGATTGTCCAGGACTATGCTTAATCCCTGTCTGAGAAATCAACCTTACAGGAACAATGTACACAGTACTGGAATGTAGACCAGGGCATGTTTATTTATTCAGCACATTTCACACACAAAAGCTACTCAAAGTGCTTTACACACCTTACACCAACCAGTCTTACCATTAAAACCACTTTCAGGTGAATAGCATTGATTATCTGGTTACAATGGCACCTGTCAAGGAGGGGATATATTAGGCAGCAAGTGAACAGTTAATTTTTGAAGCCGGAAAAATGGGCAAGCATAAGAATCTGAGACATTTTCTCAAGTGCCAAATTTGTGAAGCTAGACAAGCATCTCCAAAATACTTTAGGCAGATATTGTGGGGTCTTCCCAGTATGCAGTGGTCAGTACCTACCAGAAGTGCTCTAAGAAAGGACAATTGGTGAGCCAGCATAGTGGCGTGAGGGGAAATTGCACAATATTAGGCAGATGGTTTTCATGTTATGGCTGAAGGGTCTTTTTCTGCACTGTAAGTGAGGAGATTCACCATCTGTAAGGAGTGGGGCTCATTTACATATTATCTTTGTGTATGTGTGCTCTACATTTTGGTCATAAAAAAAGACAATAAATAATTATTGTAATCAGCTATTAATTGTAACCAATATTGACTTTCCAGAACCAACACAGTTGAATCACTACCGTTAGATCAGTGCTTCACAACACATCAATGCCTTTGTACCCTTTTTATGAGTGTTTGGTGTATTTATAGTCATGTTGTGCTGGTTGCTTGATCAGGTTCACATTTCAGCTGATCAGCTTGGTTTGACTTTCAATTCTCATCTGTTTTCCTTCTGTTTTGTCCTCTTGTAGCATTTTCACGATGGCCGCAGAGCCCAACAGCATATCGAGAACTCCTGGAAGCAGCTGGAGTCGGTGAGTGAGGCAACAGCAGAGTTTCTGAGGTCCTGAGGTCCTGCAAAAATAGGCCTATATATATTTTTTACTGGTTAGACAAAATTTCAAACTGACAGTTGTTCTTTACATGGTGCCCACATATTAGCACACCTGATGATTTGCAAGTGATGCAACATTAATAGTTTATAGTTTATAGTTTAATAGTTAATAGAGTTTTGTTTTAGACTGCCAGACATAATCTCTATTTATAAAACTTGCTATAAGCTTGTCTGGTGTAGAATTGAGCTCTCAATTTCATCATGCAAGGTGCCTGGTGAGAGTTAACAAGAGTTTCCTCAGTAAGAGTCCTTCATTTACCTTTTTTTAAATGTAGAATTAGAAATGGAGAATTTTGAAATGGATCATTTATCAAGCAATACCATAGAAGAACCACTTTTGGCTCCATATAGAACCATGTTTGTACAAGAGATGTGTGAGTGTTTAAAGTTTAAAGTGTTTAAAATCCATTCACAAATGTCAAAAATCAATTGTTTAAATGCACATAACGAGACACAAAATAGATGAGGGACAAAACTGAGCAGCACCCTCTGTACTAAAAGCTAGCATATGGCTAGTAGGGACCATAGAGCAAGCAATGTCAAAGCTTCCACCCAACTCCAAAAGGGCAAAGTGAATTACAAACTCTACTCTAAGTTTATTTGAGAACCAGGGCATTCACGCTGTGTTGCTCGCATAGCAGCGCCCCATTTTAAAGATATTTTACTGATGCAATGATCCCTGATCCTCTGGTGCAACTCGAAATCAAAACTAAAGGAATGGAATCACTGAAGAAGTACTTTGCCCATGTTTAACCTGGCCTCTCAGGTAGCCCTCAGGTTGCCCACTGTGTCAAGGCTACTAGGGAGGCTAAGATGAATTACTACCTCCAGTACCTTCCAGTTGACTTGCCACATGGCTTTCATTTATTTTCTTAATAATCATAAAGATTTTGGAAGTAAATTCATTATGAATAATTGCATATACTTTGCTTTAAAAGTACCAAGTAGAGTCACACAGAGAGAAAAAAGAAAGCCTGCATAGGAAAAAAGATCCATCAAGATCGCATCACATCCCCCTGAATCGGAATCAAATCGAATCGCCAGGTGCCTGCAGATTCCCACCCATACTCACACATCTCTATTACAATTGTCTTTATGGAACCAAAAGTGGTTCTTCCATGATCTCATCAAAATAACCCTTTGTGAGTGAGATTGTTCTAAAAATGCACATTTTGAGCTGTGCTGTGCCTGAGGGGAGGTGCTGATATGCAAATATCTCAGAAACAAGAAGCTACCTTTGTGCATGTCATAATACATCCGCAGACCACAGTACTGGCTTTGAGCCAACACACAAAATGACTTTGGTTCTGTTGTGTCTTGGCACATGTACAAATTAACATCAAGGGAAGTGGTATTGGACAAACAGGCACCAGGCTAAGAAGCCCCAGACACTGCGGTCTGAGATGCTAAAGATTAAGTTACATCCGAAATTCTGTTACCGTAATTACCAGAACAAAAAAACGCTTTCCCAAATAAGAGGATTACAGAAACACAGGCCTTGGCTACATCATAGGATACATCGTAGGATACATAATACTTAAACCTGTTCTAATTTCACTCTTAAAGCCGCTGTCACTCTAGACATTTGCGGTGTGCATTGTCTAATTGCATAATTAGTAAACTAGTTAACACTGCTACCATATGCTATGACATCTTTACCATTACCAAACTACAGTACCGAGCATTAAAGCAACACTATGTAGCATCATGGTGAAGCTCCAATGACTTGTAATAGGGAGAATTGTGCCACTATAGTTGCTACTCTGCACACTGCCAACTGCTTGGCATGCTGCTAACTGCAGTATGTAACTTTGGAGAAGCAGGGAGGATAACGCTCCAGATAACTCTCCGTGGTACAATTTACACTACTCGTCTGTAGGGGGAGCCCAGGAGCAAGAAATGTTCATTTTCCATAGTGTTGCTTTAAGTTGTAGTATAAAACTGGGACGGTGAATTATGTGTTTGGTCATTTAACGAATAGCATGCCAGCCTAGGTTACCATATACCGTAAAATCACAGAAACATGATAAAACAGTCTCCTGACTGGTTGTGTGTGCAGTCTTTCTCTCTTTTATTAGATTATTTAGAGCCAGTGGGGATGAAACAGTCATGGTTAGACACGGCTTACATCAGTTTTGGGTCTTCAGAGCAGAGGTACCCCTTCAAAGATCAGCACAGCTAGAGCAGAATGTTAGTCAAGAATGTAAATTCTTGTGTCAAAAGCCCTACTCAGTTTATGTGCTGCCATCACCTTCAAAACACATGACGATAAGCAATCTTATAGCTCACAAATAACAATGATAAAATTTTAGTTTGAAAATTAGCCTCTACGTATTCATAACACGAATGTAGGCTATAGGCTATTCTACACAATGACTTGCCTAAAGCAGCCAGAAGCGTGGCGCCTCTGAGGAGTCCTTTGGTTGGTCTTCTGGATCTGACTAAGGCTTTCTCTCAGACTTGAGCATCCGAATGTATCTGTGCTATTCACAATGAAACTAAATGCCTCCTCGAGCACCTCCATACTTCAGCAAAAAACTCCTTCTCCACAGGATATGGCGGGTATGTCGATTTGCAGGGGATTGATATAACCCAAGGTTATTTTTTACTGAGAAACCACCTCCCCATATAAAACTGATCCCTTCTGAATAGGGCTAAAGATGACAAGATAACCAAACACTAAATCCTTCACTGTCGAAACACTACCAAACTACCAAAGATAACCAAACACTAAATCCTTCACTGTCGAAACACTACCAAACTACCAAAGATAACCAAACACTAAATCCTTCATTGAAATGAGTGTCATTTTGCTCATAACAATTTGCCTACAGAGACAGATTCATCACAGACAATCATATAATTTCTCATGAAACCTGACCAGTTTAAAGTATTTCAAAATTACAGTATTTCAAAAGCTTGCTAAGAGGAGGCTGATGAAAATTCTGCGCTGCTCTCTTCCAGAGCAAACGCAGGTTCGAGCGAGACTGCAAGGAGGCAGACCGCGCCCAGCACTACTTCGACAAGATGGACGCTGACATTAACGTGACCAAGGCAGACGTGGAGAAGGTATGCCCAGAAGAATCTTCCTGTCTTGGTTATGTTTTGGTTTTTTTTTTTTTTCTCAATCTAATGACCCTAGATTCTCATTCCATCCCAGCCCTGGATTTCAGTGTGCTGGCATGAGGCGTGTTCTGCAGTGAGTTTGGGGCGGATGCGTGTCGGTGACGTGCTTGGCATTCATCCCGATCCTTCCACTGCATCCTAAAGAGTCTTGCTCCTCTTCCCACTAACCATAGCTTTTCCTCTGGAGATGTGCCATACTTTCCCCCTGCAGGGAAATTGGACAGTTGTTGGAACCTAACGAGCTGTGGACAGTTTTACAGCCCATGTCACGAGTCCTTTTGATTCATAAGACTGAGCTGATTCACACTGGCAAGAAATGCACTGGCGCTTCCCCTGAACGGCCTGTTCCTTTCATTGAATTTTTATGGTACTTGGAATTACCGAGATGACGTGAGTTGTAATTCTAAAAGATAAGGCTGAGAATTTGCAGAGCTGCAGTTATTTTAAGGGGCTGGGTTGGTTTTAAGAAGTGCATATAATGCTACATATCCTCATTAAACAAGTCCTTGTTTGGAGAAAACCTTGTTATTTAAAGTACTTGAAGCACCTGATACCTTCCAGTCTGAAAATATATACTTTTTCAGTACTGTGTGGAGGTTTTGGGCACGCAAGCACATTATTAAAAGCGTTCATCTCATTAATGAGAGCATTTTTGCTGGATCACATTGAAAAGATGCAGGTTAACATAAACACTGAAACAGGTAACATGAATTTTTCATTTAGAAAGTAGAAAGTAGTTGAGATCTTGTGGGCTCCTCAAGAACAACGTTCCAGAAGTCTTTTGGGGGCCCCAGTCAGCACTTTATTTATTTATTTATTTTGATTTATCACTAGCTCACCTGATTTACCATCATTAAGCACTGATTTGCCAAACCAGGTGTTGGATGATGACTATAAATAGTACTAGACTCCCATGAGGCGAGCTTTGGAGGAGCTGTAAAATGTATAATGAACACAGTGATGTAAAACCATGTATAAATGGTATTAGTATTTATTAGTATTTATTAATGTCAGTGTTTTACTGAGCAAATGAACACTTGCTGCCCAGATGAGCAGCTTAGTAATTCTAGGGTTATTTTCTTTTTAACAGGTGCCTAAAACCTTTGCACAGTACTGTATATTAAGAAGAGGGCTTTTAATTTGTAATTCTATGATTGTAGTTTAGCAGCTTCCTTCACATATATTATACACACATATATATATTTTGCCAAGCAGTCCTCTGCCACTAATCGACTCTGTTTTTTGTTTTTTTAACATGTCTCAAAGCGGTGTTCACTCAAGGTAGGTTTATAACCACGAGTTGTCTCTGTCTGTGGGGAACTGTTAATCTGTTTAGTGTACGCCCATAGACATCAACATCAACGTAAAATGTCTGTTGCAAAATTAAGTTTCTTTTTTTCTGTGTCCGAATCTTCTGCCCCTGTTTCTCTATCACCTCCCTCTGGCCACCGAGTGCAGGCATACAAACACCAACAGAAAACTACAGTAACCTGCTGACTACAAAAGCTGCTAATTAGTTTGACATTGATGCAGACAGGAATTAGACAGTCAGGGTTATCTCATTTAAATTGGTCAAAGTCAGCGATTTAAGCGACTGAAGTGGTACATTATCTGCCCCACTGCTAGAAAAAGCCAAGAGCTACTTCAGGTTCTAGGAGCAAACGGCCAATTCCTGTCCATTTTCTGTGCCGTGTGTCTTGGTGTTTGTGTTCTGTTAATGTGCATGCTGACTGAAATCTGTGTGTTGAAACCTGAGTGATTCTTTTCGGACTTCTTAAATGTTTTGACTTATTTGTCTTCTTTGTGTGTGTGTGTGTGTGTGTGTGTGTGTGTGTGTATGAGTGTGTGTGAGACACCACAGGAGCACTGTATCTTTTCCTTTGCAGTTTATTTTCCTGTTCTTCGCCTTTAACTGTTCCTACTTTACTTTCGTTTCACTTCTTTATTCTGCTGCTATGATTTGCACTGATGTTCAAAGCTGGAGGTATTGGAGAAGTGGGACTGTATTACTGGCTCCTCCAGACGTCTCAGTGCCCCAGTATCAGACCATGAGCAGAGAATGGGCAGTAATTCACAAAACGGGCTCCTCGGCCGGGTTACTCGAGACAAAGGTCAAGACTGCCCAGAGGAATCTCCTTTACTTCATCTACATTCAGATAGTCTTGACGTTTGACTAAATGTATTACATAAAGGTGCCTTAGAATGTCAGACTAAATTTCTGTATTTGTATGGTTGAATAATGAGAGTTTGATATATGCAAGTGACAAACCATGAACCTGAAACTCTGATGTGTCCTCCTTTTCCTGGCATAATCAAAAACTGAGCTGGAAAACCAGGCCAAGTTACACAACAGTCTTGACTTGACACCCCCAAAATGTACTCCAGTGAAATCCAGTTTACTAGAGATAGCTGTAGTCAAAGCTTGTGGAACAGTAAAACGCAGAAAGGAGAATACGCTGTTGTTGATCCTGGAGAGCAGCTAATCACTGGCAAACTCTGCTAGTTATGTGAACCAGGCCTGCTGTTTTTCTGTACCAGTGTCCGCGGGAGGGGAGCATATAATTTTCATGCAATATAATGAAAGCCAGAGAGCAAACAGGGACCTGTGGTAAGCTACAAGCTAATGCTAGCCGATTTCCATCTCTTCTTTTCACTTTCTGCTTTCTCATAAAAACAAACTGCTCGGTTGAACCAAACTGGAGCTAAACAGATAATCAGAAGGCAAAGCATCAGATTATTGTTTTTATTGGTAAGGCTTGAGAAAGCCAAACGCAGGAAAGCAAGTGGGGGCAAGGTTAGAAAGCTAACCCAGCTGTAATCTTCTCAGCTAGATGTTGTGCATTGCGCTGAGAGGACACAACGAGAGGACAGCAACAGTAATTAAGACTCAGGAATACTTGCAGTGTTTTGTTAGTGTTAAAGCTATGCTATATCTTGTCGGTTCTGCAAAACCATCCAATAAAAGCAGAACTTTTTCATTTCTGGGGCAAAATAACAGAGTTGTAAACACGTTTTTAAAGTCATATATTTATCAGACGACACTTAAAAATACTCAGTGAATGTGAAGAGTGTTCTGTGGCACCTTTAAGTAATCTGGTCTAGTGGAAAATCACGCTTTGTGAAATACACCCATTGTTGTGAATAGACTGCATGTAAAAATGTGATACTTTGTGGTTATTTTTTTGTTTTTTTAAGCTGTTGTACCTTTATTTTGCATTTGAAGTGTTTTCCCAGTTTCCCCACTTTTACACAGATTTTGCAGGACGGAGCGTTGTAGATGGGAGGGTGTTTAGAAGCAGCTGCACTGGAGCGCTCAGCTCACTAGTAGATTGGCACCTTTTCATATTGTAGCATCTGGTTGCTACTGTTATACCTTTTTGTTTTTTATTCCCCCGCCACAACCAAAGTATTATGCACCACCTAAAGCACTGTTTGACACCAGTGTACATGTTTGTTTTTTGCTTGGCTGCTTGTTTGTTTGTACTCCACAGCGTTACCCTGCAGTGGAGGAAAGGATACTTTACAATCCTGGGCTTGTTGGCCATCCCGCCTTACTGTCTTCCTCCCTCTCCCTTTCTCTTTCTCTCTCCCTTTCTTCCCTTCAGGCTAAGCAGCAGGCGCAGATGAGGCATCAGATAGCTGATGACAGTAAGAACGAGTATCTGTCCTACCTGCAGAAGTTTAATAAAGACCAGCATGAACACTACTACACCCTTATCCCTCACATCTTTCAGGTGAGACATGACTGACAGGCGCACTCACACACAAACACTTCACCTGTAGATGATCACCTACAGACAACCATTTCTCACGGCTACACGCCTCTGTAGTATGTCTCAGTAGCTATATTTGCATATATATTTGCATATATATTCAAGTATCCAGTATAATCACACATTTCTGTGTCCAGCTGTAGTTACAGAACAAGATAGGAGACAGGCAGCAGTTATGAAGGCTGTGTAGCCAAGCTCTATCTATTCCAGAACACAATAGTGATTGGATGGTATACAGGCATGAGATGTCTCTTATATTTGACAGTGTGCTCTGTCTCTGTGCACCACTATGATGTCAAATATAGCCATAATAAGAAATACTGCTCAACATTAAGGCAGCATTATGTAATGTATTATCATATTAATGCTCCACTGACTGTAATAGAGAAAGTAGTGCCTCTGTCCTTGCTAGTCCAGGCTCGAAACTCCGCTAACTTGTGAAGCAGGCAGTAAAACATCCATGAATACTATGTAACACTGCGTAACCCAATCATATTTGTGTAAAATCATGTAATATTATCCATAATAATATATATGTATCCACATGCTTCTTTCACTTTCAGTGTCGGTTCTGTATCTCTCAGCTTGTCCAGAACTGCATGTGTAAAGTGTGTCTTTCTTTAGTGGTGGCTCAAAGTGCAAATGACAAATTTCTGATTGTATGGGAAGCCCAGGAGCAAGAAATGCCAATTATTGCATAATGCTGCTTTAAAGCATTATTTCTGGAGATTTGGGATGGTACATATTGGAAGCCTATAAATGTACATGTGTTGGCATGTTACAGAGGATCCAGGAGATGGAGGAGAGACGGATTGAGAGAATAGGGGAGAGCATGAGGTGCTATTCAGAGGTGGAGCGCAAAGTACTGCCCATCGTCAGCAAGTGTCTGGATGGGATGACCAAGGCAGCTGAGTCTGTCGAACCCAAAATGGTAAGTGGACAATACCAAGAAAGACTTTGGAGTCTTTATGTTCATATTTTGTTTTTCAAACCATTCTCTTGGCTTTTCTACATACATAAAAAAATAAATGTAAGACTGGCACAAATAAATGACAGGAATTACAAAATAAAATGAATAATAAAAAGGATGCACAACCATTAGTTTCCCCCTGTGAATCCATTTGCAGGCATGTTCTTTTTTTTGCATTCCAGAACAGCAGGAATTAAGTAATCCATATTTAGCCCACAGATTAATAATTTACCATTGCAAAATGCTGACTCCATTACTTTGATTGCCCATGGCCTACTTTCATGCTAACGAGCCCTGATCGTTGTTGGATGTAGTCATCCAGGTTACCATGAATAATTTACAACTGTGGGCCAATGAGAGGCAGCCCCTGAGCTGGTGCATGTTGTTGTTGATCTGGATGGCTAAATCCTGCGGTTAGCGCTCACGTGGCCTCCCGTGGTCAGGCCAAGTATCACAGATGGGGTGAGGCCACACCGGTCTGATTTCCACAGAAATGCTAATTGACTCGTACGGCTTGCTTTTGCTGCAGATTTGAAGTGGCTTACTGACCGCGATTGGATTTAAGCCCCTGTGTGGCTTCATGGACTGCACGCTTGGGGCTTTAGCCGTGGCCAAAGTCCTCCCCCTATCCGATGTAGATGATCATGCTAAAACACTCAGAATAAATATGATGTTTCCACACTGCTTGTTCTCTCAGTTTCAAGCCCATTTTAGTCTGCAGATGCTGCATAAATCAATAACACTCACTGAGAACTTTTTTAGGAATGTCTGTATGCCTACTCACTCATGCAGTTATATAATCAGGCAATAGTGTGGCAGCAATGCGGTGCATAAAATCATGCCAATACGATCCAGCAGTTTCAGGTAGTTCACATTAACCAGCAGAAGGGGGGTGGGGGGTGGTGGTGGGAGGGGTGATTCTTGGTGAATTCTTGGTAAATGTGAGTGTAGTGGTATTGGTGAAATTAAGAACACATCCAGTGAGCCACAGTTCTACAGACGGAAATTGCTCAGAGAGGTCAACACAGAGTGGTGAGACTAGTTGGAGACGAGTTCCATTTCTGTCAGCCAAGAACAGAAAGCTGAGGCTGCAGGGGGCACAGACTTACCAAAGCATGACAGTTGAAGATTGGAAAAATATGGCATGGTGTGATTGATCTTGTGGAATCCATGCCATGAAGAACTCAAGCTGTTTTGAGAGCAAAGAGAGGCCCTGACTAGGATTAGTAAAGTATTTGTAAGGCACAAGTGCTTGGGGAGTGTGTATGTGTACTATGGTTAGTCCAGCATACAAGTGGGACTGGAGAATAGAACAAATAGAACCAAGTGCTTTTTGGAAGCTCATATCTTATATTTGCTGGGGTTTTTTTTCAAGACTTTTAATGATATTTTGTTGAGCCTCAGCCGTTTACTAACCTTCAGGTTCTGAAGCCTGCATTTTTTTTCTAGAACTGGACTAGTAGAGATGTTGAATGTAGATGGATGTCTGTATACTCTAAATACAACACATGCTAATTATATTAATAAGTTAAAAAGGTTATAATTTTTTATTATACAAATTCGAAACTATGTTCACCCTGTAGAAATAACATGATGTACTTGTTCAGAATCATGTGAAACCTGCGTTCACACCCTGACAAATGACTGGAAGCAATTATACATTTTGATGAGGCTTACGGCCTACTCATCATTAACAAATTCAGTATTTTTAAATGGGAAAAATATTTAGGGGCAAGCATGAGTAAATTGCACAAATGGGATTAATCATAATTAACTGTATAAAGTAATGTGCTGGATTGTGGTTAATTAATTTAGACGTTTAGCCTTAATCCAAACCTTTTACCATTTTGCCTGAAAATAAGGTCTTCGTCTATGGAGAACTAATGAAAAATAAGAGGTACCAGGAATCAAGCATGCAATAAAGGTATCTCTAGGGCACACTGTCTTTAGTGGTGCAATAATTCTATCATTTAAAACTGAGTTTCTGTTGTTTGTTTCAGTTTAAGTAAGGGCAGACTGTCAAAAAAGCATTTCATTGCAAGTTATACTGTGTATTACTATGTATGTGACAAATAAATTTTGATTTGATTTGATTTTAAGAAACCTCACCCATGAGCCCTGAAAGTCGTATTTCACTAGTTAACAGCAACTAATTGACAGGGTACCCACATGTCCTGGAAAATCTGGAAAATGATGTGTAAAGTCCTGAAAAACTGCAGAGAGGTCCTAGAACAGTTAAGCCATTGCAGCCACTGATACTCTATTTATTGAGGTGGACAGATACACTGCTCCTTATTGTTGTACAGAGAAGAGTGGGAACCATGATTGGCGTATAAAATTTAAATCTAAAATAAAAAAAATATACAATATTTCAATATTAGCAGAGTTTTTAGTTCATTAAAATCAGTATCAGCCAGTCATTTAGGCCCTAATTGGAAAACTGATTCTCAGTAAACCACTCAGCCCTGTGGCCAAGAGGATGTGGTGGTTTGTTTATACATCCCGAAAATAAAAGCATGTCTCAGGGAGCAGCTTGTGCTAAATGGAATGTTTTCCCTGAATTAGACCCCGTTCCCTCGAGCAAATGGAATGAATTTAAACCCATATAGGCCCTTGACTTAGCTGTAATCTCTCTCTATCTCCTCTCAAACGCTACAGCCTAGTGCTGTCATATAAATGCTGAGGATAAAAATTATGTTTCTTTGCACTGCAGGACACCAAGCAGGTGGTGGAGACGTTTAAGTCAGGTTTTGAGCCCCCGGGAGACGTGGACTTTGAAGACTACAGCGTGTCCATGAAGAGAGCCGTGTCGGAGTCCAGCTTTCTGAATGCCCGTGGGGAGAGCCGGCGTAGGAGCCGGAGCAAACTGTGGCCTTTAATTAAGAGGAATAAGGTACAGTAACTGGTGGACTCCCCTCTGCTTAAGTGTGAATGGGCTCTGTTTATGGGCAGAATTAACAGATATCCCGAAGTGCTGGCTGAAATTCAGCCAATTGTAAATTTGGATTTCAGATGGAGCAGTGGTTTAGGGGTCTGTGAATCCACCACCCATTAAGTATCTTGCAGGCTGTAGGAGAAATGTCACCGTCTAGTGGAGAAGCAATGTTAGCACAATACATTCATACAACAAAAAGACTGTACACTTGTAATCGGTAGGCCACAAAAACATGATTAAAGCAGCCCTAGAATGTCAAACTGTATTTGTCTTATCTGAATAATTTGTGGAAGTGAAAAAACATACATCTGAACCACTGTTGTCAAAAGAAGATCCAGCACAACCAAAGCAGAGCTGGAAAATAGAGCAAATTCTAAATCCCCAAAACTGTTACACAACTAATCCTAGTCTTGACCTGTTATATTCACACCCTCCAACATTTCCATTCACCCAGCTCACTAGAGAAAGCCCTAGTGAAAGCTGGTGAAACAGTAAAACACAATGTCGACTTCAGGAGGTTTGCTAATCGCATATAGACTCCAGACATGTTGCTAAATGTGAACCAGGTCCATTGACCGCAGCTTTCTCCTCTGAGGGGAGCTCGCCGTTGCTGCAAAGCGCACGGATCAGTTGTGATCCGGGCTAGACTGAAGACTAATGCTAGCCAACAGTAGCTTCTACCATCTCTTCTCTCCATCACCTGCTGCCTTGAAACTTGGAACTGGTCTACCTCAGCTGACCCAAACTAGAGCGACTCAAACCTGAAAAGACTCAAGGAAGGCAAACCCAAGGAAGTGAGCAGGGCAAGGCTAGAAGCTAAGCATTGTTTTTGTCACATTGTTAAAACTGTACTGTGTGGGTTCTGAGAGATTTTGCCAGTGCCGTAAACTAGCCAATAAAAACTGAGCTTATCAGGTTTTAATATTTTATTTATTCAATATAAATTGAATAAATAAAAGTTTCCTTCCCAATTTGGACCGTCAATTACCCAACCCGAACATACTCAACCCTCGGCTGCCGATGGCCGATAGAAAAAACCCTCCGTGAAAGGAGAATCAGCATGTTTCATTCTGAGGTAAAACAATAGGGTGTTAAACACGCTTGTTAAACAAGATTTGAGCATTTTCTGAGGCACCTTTAAATAAGTGTATTGCCTTTATGCAGCTTGGTAGGAATATCCTGTGTTGATGTTCTTCCTCCACTAGTGGGAGACATTTCCTACAGCTTCTGCCTCATAATGCAGTCAGATACTCCTCACCAGCTTTCTTCACTAGCAGAGAATGATGTGCGTCCTGCTTCCTGCTGATGTGTTTGCTTCCTGTGCACTCCAAATGACCTCAAAGGGTGTGGAAAAGATGTCTAAAGAGGTTGTGTAGTCATATTGCAGAAGTTTCTTCCACAATTATACATGTTTATGTTTATGTTTGACTTTCAGCAATAG
This sequence comes from Salminus brasiliensis, assembly GCF_030463535.1. Taxonomy (NCBI): domain Eukaryota; kingdom Metazoa; phylum Chordata; class Actinopteri; order Characiformes; family Bryconidae; genus Salminus; species Salminus brasiliensis. Next base: position 8,048,394 of record NC_132883.1, read on the forward strand.
ACAAGTGTAGCAGCCAAGACACAAAAGAATTAGAGTAGCTTCTGTTTAACGTTTAACACTACAGGTACTCTGGAAAAGCTCAAACGCTCATTATGTTCATGCTACTCTTTCTGTAGAGATATTTAGAACAATTAAGGGTCTTATGCATGTAATGTCGTGTCGTAGATGGGCTAAATCCAAGTATCTTATTACCAGTGCAACTCCCTGCCCTTTACTTATGTGCTAACATCTTATAATTAATTAAATAATAATTATTAATAAATCATACAGTGACTCTGACTTCAAGAAAAACAATATATCGCTGCTGTCTAATGAAAACCATGTATCTTCATTTTTTGTTTTCTCCATGGTTTGAACCCTGTAGCTGATCCACACACTATGTAAATAATTTTGGACGAACAGGCCAATAGAAATGCTCCAAATGACTCTTTATTTTACATTGACCTCCATTCAAAGTTAAGCACTTTTTTGCCGTCCCCTGTAAAGTCCCCATTTTGGAGATGCATGTTTTTCATTGGACAGCGACGATATGCTCTTATCCCCTGGTGTCGTCTAGCTGTTCCTATACTTGGGCGTTCCTCTCTGCTTACCTCTCTCTCCTTCTGTCTTTCTCCATTCCTCCATTTCTTAATGTGGCTCCATTACACCCTCACCTGTAGCTTATGTCTTTGTTAGCGTCACCCCGCCAGCCCCCTCCCCCTCCCCCCACGTCTCCGTCCCCGGAAGGCCTGGCCAACGGCCCCCAGTCGCCTCAGCAGCCCAAGGAACCCCTGAGTCAGCGCCTCAATGACTTCATGAGTTCCAAACATAAAATGCAGTGCCTGCGGAGCCTCAAGCGCGGGGTAAGTGGCAGAGTTGGCTGTGCTGGGGTTTGTGGGAGTTGGAGTGTACTCCTGTTACACGTATAATAACACTACTAATACTACCACTACTACTACTGCTACTAACTAACTACAGTAGCTTTTATTTATATGGTACCTTTCATACATAGAATATGGCTCAAGCGTAGTTATGTATCATATGCAAACAGCATTTAAGGGGAATGCTCCGCTGTAGAGAATCTCGCCACGCAGAATTGTTCACAGGGATGGTGGCGGGAACTAGACGGCCAATGCTTTTAATGCCTCTACAAGCTACACCACTGAACTTCCATAACATGCTTCCGTGCCTGATGCCAGAAATTTAATTAGAAGGTGTGTAAGGATACACAATATGTCCAAATGTTTGTGGACACCCCTTCTAATGAATTCATTCAGCTACTGTAACTTGCACCCATTGCTGATACAGATGTGTAAATGCATACGCACAGCTTATCTAGGCCCTGAAAGTATTGTCAATAGAATAGGACTTTCTGGAGCAGATAAACATGAACTATTGACATCATGCCTAATGCCAGGCGTGGGCTAGAGGGGTGTAAAGCCCCCCAGCATTGAGCTATGGAGCAGTGGAGCTGGAATGTTCCCTGGAATGATGGTGCTCCATCCAGTACTTTTGGTAAGAGTTGGAGATGACCTCACAAACATTCTTGCCACTGAATGCAATCAAATCCTCACAGCAGTGTTACAAAAGAGTTACTACGTTACTCCAGCAAACACAGGATAAGGTCTTTTTGTAATACTTTTGAGTTTGGAAGAAACAATTGCGCACATGAGCAGGTGTCCCAATACTTTTGTGCTTTTAGTTTAGTTCTGCATCTCAGTTTGGTCAACAATACAGTCAAGCCTCAAAAGACACCTGACCATGGAGGGCTGTGGTGTTTACAGGATTTGAACTTATGATCTCCCATCTTTTGACAAGCAGGCAGTTAGACAGTTGTGCCACTCTAGCGCTGTGAAGTCATCTACATTTCTGTGTACAGAGAGAAGGGTTTTGCGTTTTTATGTAGGGTAATTTCACAGCTCTAGGCCGACCCTACGGTCTAACTGCTGCTCATCAAGTGTGAGGAGATCATTAGTTCAAATCCCAGCAAGGGCTCATGGAATGCTAACAGTCTGTGGACCTCATGTGACGGGAGATTTTTAACCTGCAGATAGGAATAAACAGTAAACAAATTGAGTTAGCATTTCATGAGCCCTTGCTGGGATTTGAACTAATGATCTCCTCACACTCGATAAGCAGCAGTTAGACCGACTGTATTGTTGACCAAACTGAGATGCAGAACTAAACTAAAAGCACAAAAGTATAGGGACACCTGCTCATCTGCGCAATTGTTTCTTCCAAACTCAAAAAGACCTTATCCTGCGATTGCTAGAGTAACTTAGTAACTCTTTTGTAACACTGCTGTGAGGATTTGATTGCGTTCAGTGGCCACAGTCTAAACATCTTATACACTATTTAATTAATCAGTTTCAGCTGGAGCTCATATACTGATGTTTTTGAGGCTCAGCTCAATATGTAAACTGAGATGCAGGACTGAAAAATGTGAGTTAGGAGAACTGTTGACTAGACTAAATAGAATTAACTCAGAAAATGCTCTGTAATCAGTTACTGTATCATTTTAAGGTGAACTGATTTTATAAGTCAGTACATTTAGCCTATAGATGGTCTTCAAATCTGCTCATCCGGATCATGACATTAGCCAGTGTAATGCCAGTATGATTTGCCTGTTCTTCCATGCTTTGCTCTCAGTTTCATCCCAATCCATGCTAACATGAATCCATCTCAGCTGCTGATCTGACCTGAATGTGCTGAATTGATTTGAAATTCCTTCTCTTCTGTTCTGTTTCTGTTCTGTCATGCACAGCTCTCCCTGAAGCTGGTAAGTGTAAGAGTCCACTGTCACCTGTCCAGCCATTCTCCAGCTTTGGCCTTTCTTTTCTTTTCTTTTTTTCCTTTTTTCTTGCTGTACTGCTTTGCTAGAACCATTATAACATAAACTAAAGCTGCGGCTGACTTTAAACAGCTCACAGCTGTTACTGCTATTGCTGTTACAATTGTCTGTTGTAACCCTAGTCTGTTTTTAAGTATTTGTGGAAGGGTCAGAAAAGGGTCTTTAGAAACTGGAGCTGTGTGATAATTGTGTTAATGTTAGTCGGCGTGTCCTGCGTGATGATCACAACCAGTCTGTTGTGACCTTTTCTGCTTGTAGAACGTACAGCATCTAAGCCTGCTCATTACATTATCCTAAACCCTTACTGAGAGAAACTGTATTCAGATGTTCAGTTCTATTGAGCCTCTGTATATATGTGTGTGTGTGTGTGTCTCAGGGAACAGGCCAGGAGGACTACAGTCATTTACCACCTGAGCAGCGGAGAAAGAAACTGCAGGCCAAGCTTAATGACGTCAGCAAGGACATCCAGAAAGAGATGGATCAGAGGTATCTGTTCACTTGAACATACACACACACACTTGTGCATGCAGTTTCCACAAGGCAGACAACCTTCTTTCAAGGTTATTCTCATCCCCAGATTTAGTTCTGGTCTTATCTGAAAAAATGATCTGACATTGATACTGATACCATTGATCTGCTGATACCAGTACTGATCTGATATTTTAAAATCTATGATGGATGTCCCAATCTTGATCCAGTGGGTCGGAATTGGGGCCAATCCAGGGACATTTCAGATTGCATCAGATATTGACTATTTTAAGCTCAATCCAGTTTTTATCCTGTGTTTTTACTAGTGCTCTGTTGTGTTTTAACACAGCATCCTCTGGCGTCCTCTAGCCATTAATCATATGGAAATTATTCACAGCCTGAAGCAGTGAGGAACAGACTCAGAAGTTAACTTAGTAGATTAAATGAGTGTACTGTGAACTATTTTACAGTCAAACACGAAACTTAATGTCCTTAATGTCCCGTTTGGCCTCCCATCCACACGAAAGTTTACTCACTTTTTAATCACCGAAAACAACATCAAGGTGGAGATCTTTACTCCTTACATAGTGAACTACGTAAGTAGTCATAAGACTAAAGTGTCTAAAAGCAGATAGCACTAGATTTCAGATTTCGACATTTGGGAAAATGTAAATACTATTCTGTTACAGATTTATAATTCTCTGTTTAGATTCTGTGACTACCTAGAGACTAGTGTGTGATTTCATCATGTTTTGTGTTTTGATGTCTCTATTTATGATGTACTGTCGCCCTAAACAAGGCTAGCATGCTAATGTGAGCGTTTTTCGTCTCTTTTATCACTTTATTGAACTGTCAGAACTACCACTCACCCTTTATGTTAATTTCAGAAGAATGTGTTCAGAACCGGGAAACTATGTGTGTTAAAGAAATATGAAATCATCGCACATTCACAATGCTACAAAATTTGACATCAGTAATCCACAGAAATGTATCTTTTCAGGGGTCTTACTGTGCACATTTTAAACATGAAGTGATTTCAGTCTGAAGAGATACTGCAGTGTATTAAAAGGAACGGGGAGCTTAGTCAGGGAGGTCAGTCAGGCTGGATAGGAAATGAAACACACTGTGAAGTTTAGAAGTTTAGAAATTTAGAAAATGACAAATGCCAAACATATCAGTTTTTACTTTCACATTATTTAAATAACCTACTAAATTTGACTTAATTACTTTAGTGATTAATAAATCAATTCGGTATTATTTGACAGCACCAAGTATTTTTTACTGATTTTTAAATTTTGTGACCATATTATCTCTGAAAACCCAAACATTTGGATTGGATTGGGCAATAAAAAACATTTAAGTTATGTGATCAAATCAGGATGCAAAAGCATTGGATTGGGTCGTCCCTAAAGAGCTAAACTTCTTTTTTAAAATAGATTGCTTCACTTAAGATGACCATATAAAAGTGTCAGGTTTAAACTGACTCACAGGAAGAGGAACACAGCTAACAACGTGATCTGTACAAAAACTGTAGCTTCATATAAGAAAGAAAAAAAATAGAAATATTTTCATCCCGATCTTCCATAAATGTGTTTTTTCTCTCTCCTCCCAGAAAACAAATAGACAAAGGTTCAGAGAAAGGCTGCATGTTTAGTCTCCTAGTGGGCATATTTATCTTGAACACTTCAGAGTATCTTGGAAATGTTGTTTCTCTGTGTTGTAGCATTTTATTTACATCCTTCTCTCACTGGGGAAAGACAGTTAAGCCAGTCAGACTCTAAAAAGTAAGATTTTACGGGCTGAAAAGAGCATTGCTGTATATTCAGATTCATCATGTTCATAGAAACTACAACCCAGTAGTCACTTGCTTAACCTGCAGTACTTTAATTATCGCTAGAATGGAGATTTCCAGAGAGTTTTATTAAGGCTGACTTGGGTAAAAATCCCCCTGATGAACTAATCCAATCCAAACAGGGCTTTAGAGAGCAGATGAGTGCACAACCTGGCTATTTAAACCAATAAAGGAATTGTAGTTCCTAGTTTCAGCACTGATCATGCCTGTGTTTTGTTTGTTTGTTTGTTTATTTATTTGTTTTTCACAGGGACGCCCTGACTAAAATGAAAGAAGTGTACATTAAGAACCCTCACATGGGTGACCCCAACAGTGTAGACCCACGCTTAGAAGAGGTGCAGCAAAGCATAGAGAAGCTGCAGCTTGAGGCTCATAAATATGAGGTGAGAATCACTTTAGTTTTTTAGTGAATGTTTAATTCTCCTCGTACTCAAAATATAATGTATAACCAAGCTGTGTTTGTAGTCTGAAGTTTTGCACTGGAGCTATGACACTAATACAGATAATGAAGTAATGGAAGCTGATAAGCCATCCGTTAGTATGCTGCAAATTGGTATCTGCACAAATTGTCTCTCTTTTATTGTTGAGATAAATGCTTTGAAATAATGTGCTTAGATGCCTAATACCTCTGCATAGTTCTGCATGTCTTGGCTGATCAACTACATTTTGTGCAAACTTGAACGACTGATTAAAATATGTCTAATAAACATAAGAAATACATTCGGAGGGTTGCTGTTAGGTTGGAGTTGAATTTGGAGGGGTAAACGTTTTGGGACATACATCTTAATCACTGAATTCAGCCTACAGGTGTATAAAATCAAGCACCTAGCCATGATGTCTGCCTTTACAAGCATTTGTAAAAGAATTGGTGGTTCTAGAGAGCTCACTGAATTCCAGCATGGTGCTGTAATAGGAGTCACATTTGTAGGTGTCCCAATACTTTTGCCCTTATAGTGCACATTGCCTGGTAATGTTTTTTGAGATGATTAGGTTTTAGGCACAGACTTAACTGAGACCGTGTTCTTCTGCGACTCTGCTTTTCCTTACTCAGGGCTGGCTAACAGACGTGGAGAGAAAGCTGCTAGAAAAAGGCAGCACTCAGAGGAGACAGAGCGCCCACTTCGACTCGCAAGGCAACACACCCAACAGCTGCGCCCAGAACAGAGAGAGGTACTCCGAAAACAGACACTGACAGTCCACCTCCCAGTGGTCATCCTCAGCTTCTCTGTATTCATTTGGACTGTTGTATGTACTATATGTCTTCTGCACGCAGTCCGGATGGCAGCTACACGGAGGACCCCAGCACGGAGACGGTGCAGTTCAAGTCCCGCAGTACTGAGTTTGACGATGAGTTTGATGATGAAGATCCTTTACCCACCATAGGAACGTGCAAGGCGCTCTACCCGTTTGAAGGTAGCGGCAGAAAGATGCTAGCTCCTGGGATAAGCAGTTGATCACCTTTATTATGTAATATTGAAGATTAATGTTTTAGCTCATATAGATAACAGTGACTTCAAATCTGATGGGAGCTGGTTAACATGACCTTTATATCTTGTGTTTTTGTGTATTGCATTATTGGTTCACCTTTTTGTGGGTTTATGTTACAAAAAGAGGCTTATTATATTTTAAATGACACTTTTTATCTTGTAAACAGGCTGCTTTTGTTTCTGTGCCTTTAAGACAGATATATGCAAATAATCTGTTCTAACTGGCTGCCCTGTGTTTCACCTCTCATTCAAACATCAGCCTGAGCTGAAACACTCCTTATAACTGTACCCTGAGCAAGTGGGGCTAAACAGCTGTAGGAATAGAATAGTTGTATATATACATAAATATATACAAAACGATGCACCTCGGCTTCTACGAGCTTTCATTAAAGCGATAGTTCAGGAAAATATCCAAATTAGCCAAGACATGTTTGTTGTGTTCTCAGGAATGATGGTCCATCCAGTACTTTTAGGATGAGGTGGGGTGATGATCATCTAACATCCTGACCTCACTAATGCTCTCGTTGCTGAGTGGATTAGTGCTCCAAAATCTAGTAGAAAGCCTTCCCTGAACAGTACAGACAGGATAGCAGGATAGATTTTCAGAAGAATCATCAGGTGTCCCAATACTTTGTGTAGTGTGTAGTGTACATCTACAATACAGCTGCTGTATAGGTATAAATTAGTCTGTCCAGAAATATACAAGAACTCCAAGCAGTTTATCTCAGCATGTTCTCTTCCCATTCCTCAGGCCAAAACGAGGGCACCATCCCAATGGCGGAGGGCGAGATGCTGTACGTAATAGAGGAAGACAAGGGTGACGGTTGGACACGCGTGCGCAGGAACGAGGACGAGGAAGGATACGTGCCCACGTCCTACATCAAGCTGTGCTTCGACGCAAACTCCAAAGGTGCCATGACATACATTTAACCCCACAGAGCTAAAACAGCATACCTAGAGTGAGCAGCTTCCCCTAGTCGTCCGCATCCTCGGGCCATTTCCTACTGTTCAGCAGGGCGGGACGTGAATGGAAAAGGCAGGAATTGTTCACTCTAGGCTGTTTATGATTTACGCCTGCATAAGAAAGAGAGAGAGGCTGAAAGGACATTGAGTTACTTATGTAAACATGAGCTGTTCAAAACGCCACCTCCGTCCTGTGGGAAGGGAAGTGGACAGAACCTGTTGTTTTTTTTACATGTGCAAGATATCATGTAGCATATCGGACAATTTGTGTCTGTATTTATAGGCTTCTTCACTTTGCATCTTTCTCCCTCAGTATCAGTTAGAGAAAACAAAAAGAGAAAAAAGTGTCCGTAAGGACGAGACAGGCAATAGAGCCGCCATCGCGGCGTACTTTAAGTCCTTGGTAGAAAAGGCTGCTTAATCTACATTTCATATCATAGCTTTGGGTATTGTGGTTGTTTTGTATGAAATGTTTAAACCTCGTGTTTTTTGTCCATGGCTGAGCCAAAAGTAAATAATAATAAGGGACTCTTGGGATAAGAGTATAATAAAAAATTGCTGAGACTAGGGAATTTGACCCATAATAAGTGCATAATTTCTTCTCTAGTACTTGGTTAGATGTCTCTCTGCCTTTGTGTACCAGTTCTGTCAGGTAAGGATTTCGCCAGTCTCTTGAGATCCTTGCCAATTTTAGTCCACTCTTCCACTTAACACTCCCATGTTTCAGGATGACCACTGTGCAGTGTTTGTACATGACTGTCAACTGAGACAGTTTGACTGAGCAGCAAAATCACCAGACAGAACAATAGATGATTGTGTGTTTTTAGCTTAGATGAGACTAACTGATCGGGCTTGATTTATGTCAGCTGGCTGTTAGAAACAGATTTTAATGAATCTAATGAATGCATTCAGCTGCTTTATGTTGTACCCATTGCTGACACAGATGTGCAAATGCACACCTACACACAGCTTGTACCCTGTAGAGATGTACTGCCAACAGAATTGTACTCTCTGAAGCAGATACGCATGAACCCATTGGCACCATGCGTAATGCCAGACGTGGGCTAGAGGAGTATAAAGCCCCCCAGCATTGAGCTGTGGAGCAGTGGAACTGTGTTCTCTGGAATTATTATTATGGTCGGTGCTCCATCCAGTACTTTTTTGAAAGAGTTGGGGATGAGGTAGGGTGATGATTATCCAACATCCTGACCTCACTACTGCTCCAAAATATAGTAGAAAGCCTTCCCTTGACAGTAGAGACAGTTACTCCAACAAACTCTTGTTAAGCTCTTGTTTAATATCCTTGATTTCAGAAGAAACAATGAATGAGCAGGTGTCTCAATACTTTTGTCCATATAGTATATTTTACAAATAAAGGTGCCTAGAATGCATTTATTGAGTTTAGTTATTTTTGTATAAATACAGATTTACAAGTCTCTTTGCTCTGATTGGCTGGTATACAGCATAGCAAACCATGCCGGATAGTGTTGCTGTACTCTGCTGCTTTCAGTATATGCTTTCAGTGTGGTGTGCGGTTATGTAGCTGAAGAGATTAGCTAGTATTAATAATTGTTTATTGTATTAAAAAGTGTCATTAAAAATAAGTGTTAATACTAGCCGGTTAGCTTGTATTAACATTTAGCCAAGCATGCACATGTTTCCCTAGCATTGAGCATGAATCCTGTTCAGACATTCTCAATTTGGAAAAAATGTTTGAAGGAAATGAAACAGGATTGATTTCTTCATTTTTTTGTATTGTTATGATCAAATGATCAAATGATTAGGTGTTAGAAATTGAGTAAAGTTTTCTCGACCTATTGGCACATAATTTTGCTGGATTCATTGACCTATTTTTCTTGTTTGATGGACTAAAAGGAACTGGAGCTGCCTGATATGACCAGTGTAATCCTTACCTGACAGGACTGACTTTGTTACAAAGGCAAAGTATTAGAGAAGAAAGTTTTTTTCTGTTGAGCTTATAACGCCTCCCATCTCTGAGCAAAATTTCAAAGACTTCACACTTTTTTGTTCCGATTTTTACCACAGTTAAACTGTGTTTCTATACCTAAGTGTTTCAATTCTAAAATTATGACTGTAAATACTCTACGAGAGTGCATGGAAGAAGGACGGAATAGCCTAAAGTTTACTCAGGTACTTATTTTCTTCTATTTCTTTTACGTAAATGAATATATGATATTTGTTCTTTGCCCCAACAGTTCCATTCATGCTAAAAGTGTACAATGAGGGAAAAAATAGCTACAGTAATTCTCTGCATGCGCGTAACAGATTTAACTAGCTTTGCAATCACTGCTGTCCCAAGCACCCCTCCAAACCCCTTCCCATGGAGCCAAACCCCCTCCCGATTCTCAAATACAGCTGACGGCAGCAGAAAACCAGGCTTTAGTAGTAGTGAGTAGAAAGCTTCAGACGTCTTCCAAGTGGCATGTGCTTACATCATTGTGCTGCTTTTTGAGCGTAGTCGGGGCGCTAAGAAAAAAAAACACAGTCTGCATGCAAGCTGGTTCTTAGTTTGACTGGCATGGTTAAACAAACTAGGTATAAAAAAATCCAACTGTTGGATTCAGAGATCCATGGAGAGCTGTAGCACAGGGACAAAGCACATATCGTGAGTCCAGACCCTGGTAGTGATGTGATCACAGCTGTTTCTGCATGCCTCTGACGCATACAGGATGTCTGTCGCTCTGTTACTAAAGCTTATCCATGGTTTTCCTCGTGAGACAACAGTAGCTGTAAATTCTGCGCTTGATAGAGCGATGCAGCGGGATGTATTAACACTTATTCACACCTGTATTCATTGTATTACTGTTCAGGGCTGAGTTTCCCAGAAGCTTTGTAACTCCAAGGACTTCGTTAACTCATTCTTAAGAATGTTGATTAACAAGCGTTTCCTGAAACCTCCCTAACTAAAGTACTATCAAAGTAACTCTGTAGCAAATTAATGACTAACCCGACCTTTTCCTTTTCTTTAGGTGGTTTTGGCTGCAGTTCAGCGCCTAAAAGCCAGAGGCTGCTAATTCTTAGGGGGAAAGAATCCACATTAAAATAATGGAATGGAAAATAAAAAAGGAATAATAATAAGTTAAATTTATTATATCAAACAAATATCCAATTCAGCATTATTATTATTATTATTATTATTATTAATAGTAGTAGTATTATCTGTAATATATAGTTTTATGCAAAAGTTTAGATACTCAGTACATGTGACTTTCTAAATAAAATTAAGTTCACATCCTTCACAGACACTTCTGCACATTCTAAAGCGTAATTACGATTTATTTACTGAATTTAAAAAAATCATATAAATTCAGAAACAAAAATAACGAGAAAATATTATAATCATTTATCATAATAATTTAAAGCATGTTACTTTTGCACACACAGTTAAACCTGTAAATACTGTATAACCCATAAGATCTAAAAGTTTTGAGTTTCGTATGATTTGGGTTTGACTGGTCGGCTGTTCCGGGGGACGACTCACCAGAGATGTTCTTTAAACACATTCGTTCATTTTCGGTTTGCAGAGCTTTTCTTTTCATTTGCCCACTTGTTCTTTTCTCAGGTCCTTGGTAAGTTCTTGGTTCGTTTTTGGGAAACTCACCCCTGTTAGGTCAGTGTTCACCCCATGAATGTGTGTAAATTCAGAGAGCTTCTCGCTACAGTTTTTCTACTTTTCTCTGACGACTGCTTGCTTTCTCTCTCGCGCTCGTGCTCACGTGCGGGCAGATAATGAGGAGTCTGGAAAAACAGTTGTTATGAAGGAATGTCTATGCCACATTCTTATGCTGCGTCTCTAACATCTTGTGTAATTGTTTTGTTTTGTTCTGTTGTTTTTTTTGTTGTTGTTTTTTTCTTTACTTTTTTATTTTGTTTTGGTTTTGTTCTTTTTTTCTTTGCAGATCCCTAAAAGCGTTTGGCTGGCACAGGAGTGGCAGGGCAAGCGTCCTTGCGCGAAACATCCTCCGTCTTAAATGTGTAGTCAGAGAGGTGGCGCGTGAGGCCTGCCTGACAGGCAGTTCCATTCTTAACGCGATCTCTGAACCTCCTTCTCCTTCGGCCAGAGGCAAAAAACAAACAAACAAACAAACAAAAAAACCCACTCGGAATGTTGTCTGAGTTTTTTTGTTTCTTTTTTTTTCCTCTTTCCACCTTTTTTATAATTAGTGTGCTGATTTGCTGAGCTTTGCTTCTTGTATGGACCTAGACTTCTTTAGCCTTGTGTGCTAGCTGCTTGCTATCAGACCAGAGCCCTTAGGTACAACCAGTAGTCCTCAGAGGCAGATACAGGACTGTGAAGTGCACGTAGTCGTGAAGGTTTTTTTGTTTTTCACTTACAATAACGTAGTACCTGGTGTACTTCTGTTAAATGCCTGACCTGCACAAGATCTTTTGCTGAGAAACGAACAAAAAAGAACCTTTTTATGAACATTTTATCAGTCCAGACTTTATTGTTCTCATAAAAAAAAAACATTAAATGTGTTTTTTTTTATTATTATTATTATTATTGTTTTTTTGGGGGGTGGGGAGTCATGCTTGCACTGATGAAAAGTGATATGATACAGTATGGTGTGTTTTTGCGAGGAACGCTGTGTGTAGAGGTGTGTGAGAGGCAGCTGGTAGGGTTGTGTATCCGCTGCACGGGTAAGCACCTCTGTAGTCGCTCTCACTCTTTCCTCACACAGACGAAAGCAGTGCCACCTCACTCGCTCACTCGCTCACTCACTCACTCACTCACTCATACTCACTCTCTCTACCCTGTAATGTGTGTACACACGCCACACCTCCCTTCTCTCTCTCTCTTTATCTTCTACTCTTCCCTGTCTCTTTCCTCTTCTACCCCCTTGTCTTTCTCCTTCTTCTACTCTCTCTCCTCCATCTTATTTCTTCTCTCTCTAATTCTTACCTGTCTATATTTCCTTTGCACCCCCCACACTTCTTCCCTCCCTCTCTCTCTCTCTCTCTCTCTCTCCCCCTTCATCTCTCCCTCCCCTACTCTCTCTCCTCCATCTTGCTTTCTCTCTTCTTTATTTTATCTGTCTATATTTCTTTTGCACCCCCTACACTTCTCTCTCTCCCTCTCTCTCTCCCTCTCTCCCTCTCTCTCTCTCTCTCTCTCTCTCTCTCTCTCTCTCTCTCTCTCTCTCTCTCTCTCTCTGGGCTCAGTGGCTGTGGCCGTGTCTCGTGTAGCTATAGTGGTGCCGTTCAGTAGATGTTGATGATGTTCTTGCGGCTGGTGCTGTGTTTCTGCGCATGCATGCTTGCCCTGTCTCTTTGTATGTGCCAGTCTTAGGGGTCCAGTCCTCCAGCAAGTTCAAGCCTTTCACCTCCAACGGTTGAACTTGCTCCTTCAGTTGTGTTCGTGCCTGTGGTTTACTTTCTTATTTTTTTATTATTATTATTGAGATTTTTCATGTTTTAAAGGTTTTACTTTTGCCACTTATGCATGGCCACCTGCTTCACACCCCTGAGTTCTGAGTTTTAGACTTTCTTTTCTTTTCTTTTTTATTAAATTTTTTCACAAAGCCAGGATTCTTCAGTGGTGGACATTGTTTTACAGTAATTTCAGTTTGATGTTAAACACAAATATTTACCTCATTTCTGATGGATTTTTTGGGCTGCTGTTTGAATCAGCTCTGAAAGACTAATGTTGTTGTTTATCTCCATTTATAAAGAAAGAGTATTGCAGTGCTGAGCCGTGTGTGTATTCTCTATATTGTGCTTTGGATTCCCTTTTCCCTTGCAGACCTTCTCATAAACATCAAACTGCCAAATCAGGTGTCGCAGCCTTGTGATTTCATTGCTGACCAATCAACTGGTCCCTCATCGTGTTTAACAGCAATAACAGGAGTGAGTTAGTCCTCAAGTTCCAGAACAGGTACATTATAAAACACTACCAAACT